>NW_025547494.1:0-9993 GCF_905237065.1 Salmo salar
CACCACATGATGAAATTGCATTTATAGTGCTAACTAGCTTACCAATATAGTAGTTGGGAATCAGAGCCTTCACATATGATGCTGCAAGGACAACACAGGAGTTAAGGAATTCCTCGGCAGACACAAACACATTAGCCTGGTGAAGTGTTAGGGAGCAGGCACTAAAAAGGAAGATGTTGATTTCGGTAGAATTTTTAGTCATCTTAAACTTGTTGGCATGTACTAAAGTATAAAAAAAGTTAACGCGTATCTTCACGTTATTGTGTAGTTTCACTTCCTTATGAGGCAGACTCAAATGGCTAACATTAAGCAAACTGGGCTAGACCTAGACTGGTGAAAAATAAAGTCGACCCGCTCACCAAATCTGTATTTATACTTGCCATATTAGCTGCATATACCACAAATCTACAGCGGAGTAATAGATAGTTACCGTTCACTGATACATTCAGTCTTAACCTGTTGGGTCAGGGGCATTTGCACATCTGGACCTAAAAAAATGTACCCGATTTAATCCCGTTACCAATCCTACCCAGTAACTAGAATATGCAATACTTATATATATGGATAGAAAAACACTCTAAAGTTTCCGTAAAACTGTTTGAATGGAGGTCTAGGAGTATAAACAGAACTCGTAGTTACACAGGCAAAACCCTGGAGACATATTGCTGGAAGTGGATATCCTGATGTGTTGTATTGACTTTAAACCTATCCCATTGAAAAACACAGGGGTTTAGAAGATTTTGCACTTCCTATTGCTTCCCACTAGATGTCACCAGCCTTTACAAAGTGTTTTGAGTCTTCTGGAGTGGAGATCTGACTGAACAAGAGCCATGGAACAGTGATGTCCCATTAGACACCTGGCGCGCTAGTTCATGTTGGGTACCCTCGTTCCGAATACGTTATAAAAGAGTATGCATTCGTCCGCCTTGAATATTATTCATGTTCTGGTTAAAAAAACCAATGATTTATGCTATACAACGTTTGACATGTTTGAACGAACGGAAATATATTTTTTCCCCTCGTTCATGAGCGAAGTCCGGGCTGGCTTAGATCATGTGCTAACTGACGGAGATTTTTGGACATAAATGATGAGCTTTTTGAACAAAACTACATTCGTTATGGACCTGTGATACCTGGAAGTGACATCTGATGAAGAGAATCCAAAGGTAATGGATTATTTACATAGTATTTTCGATTTTAGATCTCCCCAACATGACGTCTAGTCTGTATCGCAACGCAGATTATTTTCTGGGCGCAGTGCTCAGATTATTGCAAAGTGTGATTTCCCAGTAAGGTTATTTTAAATCTGGCAAGTTGATTGCGTTCAAGAGATGTAAATCTATAATTCTTAAAATGACAATATAATATTTTACCAATGTTTTCTAATTTTAATTATTTAATTTCTGACGCTGACTTGACTGCTCTCGGTTATTGGAGGGAAACGATTTCCTCAACATCAATGCCATAGTAAAACGCTGTTTTGGATATTAATATGAACTTGATAGAACTAAAAATGCATGCATTGTCTAACATAATGTCCTAGGAGTGTCATCTGATGGAGATTGTAAAAGGTTAGTGCATCATTTTAGCTGGTTTTGGTGACCCTGTCTTTGACTTGACAAAACATTACACACAACTCTTGTAAATGTACTGTCCTAACATACTCTAAATTTATGCTTTCGCCGTAAAACCTTTTTGAAATTCGTAAAACGTGGTTAGATTAAGGAGATGTTTATCTTTCAAATGGTGTAACATAGTTGTATTTTGAAAAATTTGAATTTTGGACATTTATTTGGATTCAAATTTGCCGCTCTTGAAATGCACCTGCTGTTGATGGAGTGCACCACGGGTGGCACGCTAGCGTCCCACCTAGCCCCAAGAGGTTAATCCAGATTAAGTGTGCACAAGCATCAAGTAAGCTTCAGCCACTTTCCTTCAATGATCTTGCTGGCTACTTGAGCTCGATATGTACATATAACAAGGAACAGCAGCAGCAGATGTCAAAAAGTAATTGCAAAAAAAAAAAAAGTCAATGCAGATAGTCAGGGGTAGTCACTCAGCAGTTTTATGGCTTGGGGGAAGTAGAAGCCGTTCAGGGTCCTGTTGGTTCCAGACTTGGTGCAGCCGTACAATTTGTCATGGACCAACAGGACAGTATGACTGGGTGGCTTGAGGCATTGGACAATGTAGGGCCTTCTGACACACGCGTGTCGAGGTCCTGATGGCAGGGAGCGCGGCCTCGAGTGATGTAACGCACTACTCTGTAGCACCTTGCGGACAGATGCCATACCTAGTGGTGATGCAGCCAGTCAAAAAGTTCTCAATGGTGCAGCTGTAGAATTGAGGATCGGAGGGCTGATAAATATTTTTAGCCTCCTGGTAGGGAGGGGCTTGGCCCTCCGTTTCCTGTAGTCCACGATCAGTTCCTTTGTCGTCTTGGCACCACACTGCCTGGTTCCGACCCCCTACAGGCTACGATAACTAAAGTTGTTGCCGGCTACATTGTTCCATAACCACAGCTTGTGTGCCAGCTAGTGTTCGTTAGCAGGTGAGGTGGTATACACTTGGAGAAACAAATGCATGTATGAAACATGTTGTGGCCATAAGGCAGCATTTATTAAAACAAAGTTAGCAAGCTGGTACCCTAGGGGAACCAACCCATTCTATTCTTTTCTAGCAATCAGCAGAGTGCAGCTCTTTTACAAAAAGAGTAAAATGGCTAGGAGTATAAACAATATCCCAACATGCCACAGTTATACCGATATTACATTGAATTAAATTATGGCTATTGGTGCCCACCACTAACTATTATTAGCACACATTCAGAGACTGACTTGTTTCGTGCTGTTGGACACAGGAGTATTTGGTGTCCAGGTACTTGTAAGTCCCAACACAGGGGGTCTCCAAAAACAAAATTGGATGCCGGGACAACACACTGGCTCTTCCCACCGCACCTGTTTGTGTCAAAGACAGGTAGAGGTCATGAGTTCCTACAGGTAAACACTTCAGGTTCTAGTATCTTTTACCATCTTGCTGGTGGTTGTTACCACTACAGCCAGGAGTTCTACAGGTAAACACCACAGGTTCTAGTACCTTCCGCCATCTTGCTGGTGGAGGATTGGCTGAGGTAGTTGGTGTCGGTGAGTTGGTTATAAGGGCGCCCAATGGAACACACACCGTGTTTACGACGACCATAGTTGGCACGCTTGATTTGAATCTGACCTCCATCTGAGGTAGATGGGGGGAAAAGATCAAGAAAAGGAGAAAGGTGAGGGACGAAGGAGAGCGAAGACTGGTGTGGGCCAGTGACGCTAATCTACAGTAGAAAATATCATAGGTGGTCGGTGACTAGCTTACCACATTGCAGTAAAGCATCAGAGCCTTAACCTCTATAGGCTAGGTGGGACGAAGCGTCCCACCCGGGGTGCACTCCAGCAACAGCAGGTGCATTTCAAGAGCTGGCAAATTTGAATCCAAATAAATGTCAAAATTCAAATTTTTTAAACATACAACTATTTTACACCCTTTGAAAGATAAACATCTCCTTAATCTAACCATGTTTTACGATTTCAAAAAGGTTTTACTGAAAGCATAAATTTAGAGTATGTTAGGACAGTACATTTACAAGAGTTGTGTGTAATGTTGTGCCAATTCAAAGACAGGCGTCACCAAAACCATAAAATCAGCTAAAATTATGCACTAACCTTTACAATCTCCAACAGATGACCCCAGGACATTGTGTTAGACAATGCATGCATTTTAGTTCTATCAAGTTCATATTTATATCCAAAAACAGCGTTTTACTGTAGGCGTGATGTTCAGGAAATCATTTCCTCCAATAACCGGCATTCAAGTCAGCACCACAAATTAAATAATTAAAATGAGAAAACATTGGTAAAATATTATATTGTCATTTAAAGAATTATAGATTTACATCTCTTGAACGCAAATCAACTTGCCAGATTTAAAAATAACCTTACTGGGAAATCACACTTTGCAATAATCTGAGCACTGCGCCCAGAAAAATACGCGTTACGATACAGACTAGCCGCCATGTTGGGAGATCTAAAATCGAAAATACTATGTAAATAATCCATTACCTTTGATTCTCTTCATCAGATGTCACTTCCAGATATCACAGGTCCATAACGAATGTAGTTTTGTTCAAAAAAGCTCATCATTTATGTCCAAAAATCTCCGTCTTGTTAGCACATGATCTAAGCCCGCCGGACTTCACTTCATGAACGAGGGGAAAAATATATTTACGTTCGTTCAAACATGTCAAACGTTGTATAGCATAAATCATTAGGGCCTTTTTAACCAGAACATGAATAATATTCAAGGTGGACGAATGCATTCTCTTTTATAACGATATTGAACGAGGGTACCCAACATGAACTCGCGCGCCAGGTGTCTAATGGGCCATCATCGTTCCATGGCTCTTGTTCGGTCAGATCTTCCTCCAGAAGACTCAAAACACTTTGTAAAGGCTGGTGACATCTAGTGGAAGCAATAGGAAGTGCCAAAATATTCCTCAGCCCCGTGTTTTCAATGGCATAGGTTTAAAGGTAATACAACACATCAGATATCCACTTCCTGTCAGAATCTGTCTCAGGGTTTTGCCTGCCAAATGAGTTCTGTTATACTCACAGACACCATTCAAACAGTTTTAGAAACTTTAGGGTGTTTTCTATCCATATATAATAAGTATATGCATATTCTAGTTACTGGGTAGGATTAGTAACCAGATTAAATCGGGTAAATTTTTTTATCCAGCCGCAAATACTGCCCCCTAGCCCTAACAGGTTAACACGTGATGCTGATAGCTGCCAGGACAAATAAACAGGAATTACACACCACTCACATTAGCTTGGTTAAGTAGTATCATCATTATTACATACAGTACCTCCATCTGTTAGTGTACAGCAAGCTGCAGCCAGCACTGAAACATCACACAGCTAATTCAGCAACATTCCACATCATATGCACTTGGACCAGAAGCTAGAATTTAGCATTTGACTCTATACTCCAGCATTTGAGTTATACTAAGTGTACTGTAGTCATCAAGTTCAGAATTTGGTCTCTTATTCCATGCATGCAATGTGGCAGTTTGTTAGACAACTTTGTTTTGAACAATATAAATGTAATGTCCCGCAAGTCATACATGACACATAATTCCATTACTCTCAAATACAAACATTTGGTCATATATATTTAAATTCTAATCTGCATCAGATACAGATTTTGTATACGCACATGTGACCACCGTCAGTCTGAACATGCGCATGATGCCGGGTACAGGAGTGGCAGTAACAGAGAAAATGCAACTGATGCTAAGTAGACCCAATACACCTGGTATTTATGTTATGTGACATGTCTTAATTAACCCAGGTGTATCTATTTGTCTCCAGGTACACCTCATTGCAATTAGGGGCCAGCGTTTGCTGGTCTATTCCTGGCTATTGGTTCAGTCTCATCTCTCATGGAGTTGATAGAGGACTCTAGATGGATAAAATCAATTTTGACATTAACATTAGCATTGAGGGCTTTCAACATTTTAAAGTAGCCATCTAGGTGGGGCTTCTTCGTAAGGAAGAATCACACGGGCCATGATCAGTCTTAAAACCTTTGAGTGTTGCAGATTTGCCATATGAGTTCTGTTATACTCACAGACACCATTCAAACAGTTTTAGAAACTTCAGAGTGTTTTCTATCCAAATCTACTAATAATATGCATATTATCGTTTCTGGGAAAGGTAGTAACCAGTTTAAATCGGGTACGTTTTTTTATCCGGCGTGACAATACTGCCCCTAGCCCAGACAGGTTAATAGAATTTATATGATTAAGGTTTTGACTAAATGATTCACTCCTAAAATGTATAACTGAATGATTAGAAGACTAATTCTATAAATGTGTGTGCATAGGACAAGCTAAGACTTTACTATTTGGCAATGGAAGTAAGACATTCAAGGAAAAGGGGAACTGTTAACTTCGGGCTGCGTGGTAAGCTACCGTCCCACCCACAGTTCACACTATTCAACAGCCAGTGAAATATCAGGGTGCCAAATTCAAAACAACTATTTTATACCATTTGAAAGATAACCCTCTCCTTAATCCAACCACATTGTCCGATTTCAAAAAGGCTTTACGGAGAAAGCACATTGGTCAATATTCTGAGTACAGAGCTCGGCCATCAATGCAAGCTTATACAGTTAGCCGTCAAGCCAGGCGTCGTCAAAACTCTAAAATACTGTTATAAATATTTTCTTACTTTTGCTGATCTTTTGCCGGAATGCACCCGGAAGGACTCCACTTCCACAAGAAATGTTCATTTGTTCGGATAAAGTCCATCATTTATGTCCAAATAAATCAATTTTGTTCGAAAGGCGTCCAGATCACTATTCCAAAAGGCATGACTTGCGCGTACATCCATCATAGTCGAAAAGTTATAAAGTTCCCTTAGCGTTTGTAGAAACATGTCAAACCATGTTTCTACAAACCAAGCCTGGCCTGTTGAGGAGTGACGGACTCATCCTAGCTGGAGGTGCTCTCATCTTATCTACGAACATAGACAGGGCTCTAACTCCTCTAGCTCCACAATGAAATAGGGTGCAGGCCAGGCAGCAGGCTGTTAGCCAGCCTGCCAGCTTAGTGGAGTCTGCCACTAGCACAGTCAGCGTAGTCAGCTCAGCTTTCCCCATTGAGACCGTGTCTGTGCCTCGATCTAGGTTGGGCAAAATTAAAAATGGCGGTGTTCGCTTTAGTAATCTCACTAGATAAAGACCTCCCCTCCATTCCTGCCATTATTGAAAGAGATTGTGATACCTCACATCTCAAAATTGGGTTACTTAATGTTAGATCCCTCACTTCCAAGGCAGTTATAGTCAATGAACTAATCACTGATAATAATCTTGATGTGATTGGCCTGACTGAAACATGGCTTAAGCCTGATGAATTTACTGTGTTAAATGAGGCCTCACCCCCAGGTTACATTAGTGACCATACCCCCGTGCATCCGGCAAAGGCGGAGGTGTTGCTAACATTTAGATAGCAAATTTCAATTTACAAAAAAAAACAACAATGACGTTTTCGTCTTTTGAGCTTCAGTCATGAAATCTATGCAGCCTACTCACTCACTTTTATAGTTGCTGTTTATAGGCCTCCTGGGCCATATGCAGTGTTCCTCACTGAGTTCCCTGAATTCCTATCGGATCTTGTAGTCATAGCAGATAATATTCTAATTTTTGTTGACTTTAACATTCATGGAAAAGTCCACAGACCCACTCCAGTAAAGGCTTTCGGAGCCATCATCGACTCAGTGGGTTTTGTCCAACATGTCTCTGGACCTACTCACTGCCACAGTCATACTCTGGACCTAGTTTTGTCCCCATGGAATAAATGTTGTGGATCTAAATGTTTTCCTCATAATCCTGGACTATCGGACCACCATTTTATTAGTTTGCAATTGCAACAAATAATCTGCTCAGACCCCAACCAAGGAGCATTAAAAGTCAGTGCTATAAATTCTCAGACAACCCAAAGATTCCTTGATGCCCTTCCAGACTGCCTCTGCCTACCCAAGGACGTCAGAGGACAAAAATCAGTTAGCCACCTAACCGAGGAACTCAATTTAACTCATGCGCAATACCCTAGATGCAGTTGCACCCCCCAAAAACTAAAAACATCTGTCATAAGAAACTAGCTCCCTGGTATACAGAAAATACACGAGCTCTGAGCAAGCTTCCAGAAAATTGGAACGGAAATGGCGCCCACACCAAACTGGAAGTCTTCCGACTAGCTTGGAAAGACAGTACCGTGCAGTATCGAAGAGCCCTTACTGCTGCTCGATCATCCTATTTTTCCAACTTAATTGAGGAAAATAAGAACAATCCGAAATTTCTTTTTGATACTGTCGCGAAAGCTAACTAAAAAGCAGCCTTCGCCAAATGGAGGATGGCTTTCACTTCAGCAGTAATAAATTTATGAACTTTTTGAGGAAAAGATCATGATCATTAGAAAGCAAATTACAGACTCCTCTTTAAATCTGGGTATTCTCCAAAGCTCCATTGTCCCTGAGTCTGCACAACTCTGCCAGGACAGGATAAGGAGATACTAAAGGTAGAAATTGAGAATGATGAAAATAATAAGGCTCCAAAACCCAAGCTGCATATGGACCATTCCAACTAAACTACTGAAAGAGCTGCTCCCGTGCTTGGCCCTCCTATGTTGAACATAATAAACGTTATCACCGGATGTGTACCAAGTCACTAAAAGGGCATGTAATAAAGCCTCTCTTAAAAAAATGATAAAATATAAAAAAAATCGAATCCATTCCTCAAAATTTTAGAAAAAGCTTAAGCAACGACGCCCCCTGAAGATCAAACAATGATGGTAGACCCCATCATAGCAATGTGACTGCACTTGTGAAGGTGGAAAGATTTTAATGACAGAGAGTGATCTGTCCTCGTGCCTAGATCTTAGTGTGATACATCGATCACCACATTCTTTTGGAGAGATTGGAAACCCAAATGTTTCATGGACAAGTTGGCCGGTAGATTTATGCATGTCTGGAATGTTGTGACAAATCAATTGTAATATTTGGTTTCAAGGTGTTTTAGGACCAATATTGTTTCACTATATATTTTACCTTTGGGGATGTCATTCGAAAACATAATTAAATACGCTATGCGGACGACACACAGCTGTACATTTCAATGAAACATGGTGAAGCTTCCCAAAATTGCCCCGATTAGAAGTTCTGTGTAGAATGTAGAAGTGGATGTGCAAACCTTCATTAAACCGGACAAAACAGAGATGCTTGTTTAGGTCCCAAGAAACAAAGAGAGATCTTCTGTTGAATCTTGACAATAATCTGGATGGTTGTACAGTGCCTCAAATAAAAACTGTGAAGGACCTCGGCGTTACTTGGACCCTGATCCATGAAGAATATATCAAGACTGTTTCAAGGACAGCTTTTTTCCAAATTCTACGCAACATTGCAAAAATCAGAAATTTTCTGTCAAATGACGCAGAAAAATTAATCATGCCTTTTGTTATAGGATACTGCAATGCCTCTACTTTCCTCGCTAACCCGGATAAAGCACTAAATAAAACTTCAGTTAGTGCTAAATAGGCAAGGTAGAATCACTTGACTAGAACCAAAAAATTTGGATCATATCTACTGCAGTGTCCCTACACTGGCTTCCGTTAAGGCAAGGGCTGGGCGATTTCAAGGTTTTACTGCTAACCTACAAAGCATTAAGCATGGGCTTCTGCTCACTCTGTCTTTTCCGATTCTGCCGTACATATTCTACACGTAACGCTAGGTACAAGACGCAGGCCTCCTAATCGTCTTAGAATTATAAAGGAGGTAGGGTTTTATAGAATTTATGGAATGGTTGCCTAAATGTGAGAGACTAGCAGACAGTCTAACCCGAGACCCTTACTGAAGACTTATCTCTTCAGTAGGTTATGATTAAGTATAGTCTTTGGCCTAGGAGTGTGAAGGTGAACGGAAAGGGCTGGAGCAAACGAACCGCCTCCGTTCTGCCTTGCCGAAGTCCCTTTCACTGGATTTTGTAACCCTGCAGAGGCTGAGAGCAGTACTGGCCTATGGGGTTTCCATGCCGGTCCATGGGAGGGGCGCGTCACTTTTGAGTGGGTTGAGTCACTTGACGTGGTTTCTGTTTGGGCTGGCGCCATGGCGGAGATCGCTGTGGGCTATACTGGGCCTTGTCTTAGGACGGTAAGTTGGTGGTTGGAGACATCCTCTAGTGGTGGGGGCTGTGGGCAAAGTGGGTGGGGTTAATTTGCCTGTTTGGCCCGTCCGGGGGTAATTATCGGATGGGGCCACAGTGTTTTGATCCCTCCTGTCTCAGCCTCCAGTATTTATGCTGCAGTAGTTGCGTGGGGGTAGGTAGTTGTTAATCTGGAGTATTTCTCTTGTCTTATCCGGTGTCCTGTGTGTATTTAAATATGCTCTCTCTAATTCT
>NW_025547495.1:0-13053 GCF_905237065.1 Salmo salar
TTCTGTAGTGTAATCTGAACACCCCCAGGGATGACGAGGGGTTCTGTAGTGTAATGTGAACACCCCAGGGATGACAGGGGTTCTGTAGGTAATGTGAACACCCCCAGGGATGACAGGGTGTTCTGTAGTGTAATGTGAACACCCCAGGGATGACAGGGGGTTCTGTAGTGTAATGTGAACACCCCAGGGATGACAGGGGGTTCTGTAGTGTAATGTGAACACCCCAGGATGACAGGGTGTTGTAGGGGGTTCTGTAGTGTAATGTGAACACCCCCAGGATGACAGGGGGTTCTGTGTGTAATGTGAACACCCCCCAGGATGACAGGGGGTTCTGTAGTGTAATGTGAACACCCCCCAGGATGACAGGGGGTTCTGTAGTGTAATGTGAACACCCCCAGGATGACAGGGTGTTCTGCAGTGTAATGTGAACACTTTCCCCAGGATGACAGGGTGTTGTAGGGGTTCTGTAGTAATTGAACACCCCCAGGATGACAGAGGTGTTGTAGGGGGTTCTGTAGTGTAATGTGAACACCCCCAGGGATGACAGGGGGTTCTGTAGTGTAATGTGAACACCCCCAGGATGACAGGGTGTTGTAGGGGTTCTGTAGTGTAATATGAACACCCCCCAGGATGACAGGGTGTTGTAGGGGGTTCTGTAGTGTAATGTTGAACACCCCCAGGGATGACAGGGGGTTCTGTAGTGTAATGTGAACACCCCAGGGATGACAGGGGTTCTGTAGTGTAATGTGAACACCCCAGGGATGACAGGGGTTCTGTAGTGTAATGTGAACACCCCAGGGATGACAGGGGGTTCTGTAGTGTAATGTGAACACCCCCAGGGATGACAGGGGGGTTCTGTAGTGTAATGTGAACACCCCCAGGGATGACAGGGGGTTCTAGTAGTAATGTGAACACCCCCAGGATGACAGGGGGGTTGTAGGAGGTTCCCTAGTGTAATGTGAACACCCCCAGGATGACAGGGGTTCTGTAGTGTAATGTGAACACCCCCAGGATGACAGGGGGGTTATGTAGTGTAATGTGAACACCCCCAGGATGACAGGGTGTTGTAGGGGGTTCTGTAGTGTAATGTGAACACCCCCAGGATGACAGGGTGTTGTAGGGGTTCAGTAGTGTAATGCCGAACACCCCCAGGATGACAGGGTGTTGTAGGGGGTTCTGTAGTGTAATGTGAACACCCCCAGGATGACAGGGTGTTGTAGGGGGTTCTGTAGTGTAATGTGAACACCCCCCCAGGATGACAGGGTGTTGTAGGGGGTTCTGTAGTGTAATGCTGAACACCCCCAGGATGACAGGGTGTTGTAGGGGGTTCTGTAGTGTAATGTGAACACCCCAGGATGACAGGGGGTTCTGTAGTGTAATGTGAACACCCCCAGGATGACAGGGGGTTCTGTAGTGTAGTGTGAACACCCCCAGGATGACAGGGGGTTCTGTAGTGTAGTGTGAACACCCCAGGATGACAGGGGGTTCTGTAGTGTAATGTGAACACCCCCAGGATGACAGGGGGTTCTGTAGTGTAATGTGAACACCCCCAGGATGACAGGGTGTTGTAGGGGGTTCTGTAGTGTAATGTGAACACCCCCAGGATGACAGGGGGTTCTGTAGTGTAATGTGAACACCCCCAGGATGACAGGGTGTTGTAGGAGGTTCTGTAGTGTAATGTGAACACCCCCCAGGATGACAGGGGGTTCTGTAGTGTAATGTGAACACCCCCAGGATGACAGGGGGTTCTGTAGTGTAATGTGAACACCCCCAGATTGACAGGGTGTTGTAGGGGGTTCTGTAGTGTAATGTGAACACCCCCAGGATGACAGGGGGTTCTGTAGTGTAATGTGAACACCCCCAGGATGACAGGGTGTTGTAGGGGGTTCTGTAGTGTAATGTGAACACCCCCAGGATGACAGGGTGTTGTAGGAGGTTCTGTAGTGTAATGTGAACACCCCCCAGGATGACAGGGGGTTCTGCTAGTGTAATGTGAACACCCCCAGGATGACAGGGGGGTTCTGTAGTGTAATGTGAACACCCCCAGGATGACAGGGGGTTCTGTAGTGTAATGTGAACACCCCCAGGATGACAGGGGGGTTCTGTAGTGTAATGTGAACACCCCCAGGATGACAGGGTGTTGTAGGGGGTTCTGTAGTGTAATGTGAACACCCCCAGGATGACAGGGGGTTCTGTAGTGTAATGTGAACACCCCCCAGGATGACAGGTTCTGTAGTTTCCAATTCTTTAATAGTTGTTCTGATCGTTGTAATGTAATAAACCGTCTCTATAAAACAGCAGCAGGTGAGATGGTCCGAGAGGCTGATCTGAGATCAGTTTAGTGCTACTCACATCCTCTGCTTTGGAGCCCTGTTCCTGAAGATGGGCTGAGGGTCTGATCTGAGATCAGTTTAGTGGTACTCACATCCTCTGCTTTGGAGCCCTGTTCCTGAAGATGGTCTGATCTGAGATCAGTTTAGTGCTACTCACATCCTCTGCTTTGGAGCCCTGTTCCTGAAGATGGTCTGATCAGAGATCAGTTTAGTGGTACTCACATCCTCTGCTTTGAAGCCCTGTTCCTGAAGATGGTCTGATCTGAGATCAGTTTAGTGCTACTCACATCCTCTGCTTTGGAGCCCTGTTCCTGAAGATGGTCTGATCTGAGATCAGTTTAGTGCTACTCACATCCTCTGCTTTGGAGCCCTGTTCCTGAAGATGGTCTGATCAGAGATCAGTTTAGTGGTACTCACATCCTCTGCTTTGAAGCCCTGTTCCTGAAGATGGGCTGAGGGTCTGATCTGAGATCAGTTTAGTGCTACTCACATCCTCTGCTTTGGAGCCCTGTTCCTGAAGATGGGCTGAGGGTCTGATCTGAGATCAGTTTAG
The DNA here is from genome assembly GCF_905237065.1 of Salmo salar. Lineage (NCBI taxonomy): Eukaryota > Metazoa > Chordata > Actinopteri > Salmoniformes > Salmonidae > Salmo > Salmo salar. Next base: position 2,887 of record NW_025547495.1, read on the forward strand.
TGGTACTCACATCCTCTGCTTTGGAGCCCTGTTCCTGAAGATGGTCTGATCTGAGATCAGTTTAGTGCTACTCACATCCTCTGCTTTGGAGCCCTGTTCCTGAAGATGGTCTGATCTGAGATCAGTTTAGTGGTACTCACATCCTCTGCTTTGGAGCCCTGTTCCTGAAGATTCCTCTGCAGCTCCTCCACCTGACTCTGACCCTCAATCAGTCTCTGGTTCACCAGTCTGAACACACACACACACACACACACACACACACACACACACACACACACACACACACACACACACCATGTTTCAGCGCACGGGGTAGGGGGGGGTACAATCAGGATTAGAACTAGGTTTAGAGACAATAGGATTTTTAATAGAAATTGATTTTAGGTATTCACAAGGACAAACATATGTAGTGTGTATAAAGTGTGTGTATAGTGTGTGTGTAGTGTGTGTGTGTATACTGTGTATACTGTGTATAGTGGGTATAGTGTGTGTAGTGGGTATAGTGTGTGTGTGTAGTGTGTGTGTAGAGTGTGTGTGTATAGAGTGTGTATATAGAGTGTGTGTGTAGAGTGTGTGTGTATAGAGTGTGTATATAGAGTGTGTGTATAGTGTGTGTGTGTGTAGTGTGTGTGTAGTGTGTGTGTATAGTGTGTGTGTATAGTGTGTGTGTGTAGTGTGTGTGTGTAGTGTGTGTGTGTAGAGTGTGTGTGTAGAGTGTGTGTGTAGAGTGTGTGTGTAGAGTGTGTGTGTAGAGTGTGTGTAGTGTGTGTGTGTAGTGTGTATAGTGTGTATATAGTGTGTGTGTATATAGTGTGTATAGTGTGTATATAGTGTGTGTGTATATATAGTGTGTATAGTGTGTATATAGTGTGTATGTGTGTGTGTGTAGTGTGTGTGTAGTGTGTGTGTGTGTGTGTGTGTGTAGAGTGTGTGTAGTGTGTGTGTAGAGTGTGTGTAGTGTGTGTGTAGTGTGTGTGTATAGTGTGTGTAGAGTGTGTGTGTAGAGTGTGTATATAGTGTGTGTGTAGTGTGTGTGTAGTGTGTGTGTAGAGTGTGTGTAGAGTGTGTGTAGAGTGTGTGTAGAGTGTGTGTAGTGTGTGTGTAGTGTGTGTAGAGTGTGTGTAGAGTGTGTGTAGAGTGTGTGTATGTGTGTGTAGTGTGTGTGTAGAGTGTGTGTAGAGTGTGTGTAGTGTGTTGTGTAGTGTGTAGTGTGTGTGGAGTGTGTGTGGAGTGTGTGTAGAGTGTGTGTAGAGTGTGTGTAGTGTGTGTGTGTAGAGTGTGTGTAGAGTGTGTGTAGTGTGTGTGTGTAGAGTGTGTGTAGTGTGTGTAGAGTGTGTAAGTAGTGTGTAAGTAGTGTGTAAGTGTGTGTGTAGAGTGTGTGTAGAGTGTGTGTAGAGTGTGTGTAGAGTGTGTGTAGTGTGTGTAGTGTGTGTAAGTAGTGTGTAAGTAGTGTGTAAGTAGTGTGTAAGTAGTGTGTAAGTGTGTGTGTAGAGTGTGTGTAGAGTGTGTGTAGTGTGTGTAGTGTGTGTAGTGTGTGTAGAGTGTGTAAGTAGTGTGTAAGTAGTGTGTAAGTGTGTGTGTAGTGTGTGTAGTGTGTGTAGAGTGTGTAGAGTGTGTAAGTAGTGTGTAAGTAGTGTGTAAGTGTGTGTAGAGTGTGTGTAGAGTGTGTGTAGTGTGTGTGTGTAGAGTGTGTGTAGTGTGTGTAGTGTGTGTAGTGTGTGTAGAGTGTGTGTAGAGTGTGTAAGTAGTGTGTAAGTAGTGTGTGTAGAGTGTGTGTAGAGTGTGTGTAGAGTGTGTGTAGAGTGTGTGTAGAGTGTGTGTAGTGTGTGTGTAGAGTGTGTGTAGAGTGTGTGTAGAGTGTGTGTAGAGTGTGTGTAGAGTGTGTAAGTAGTGTGTGTAGTGTGTGTAGTGTGTGTAGTGTGTGTGTAGAGTGTATGTAGTGTGTATGTAGTGTGTAAGTAGTGTGTGTGTAGAGTGTGTGTAGTGTGTATATAGTGTGTATAGTGTGTGTAGAGTGTGTGTAGAGTGTGTAGAGTGTGTGTAGTGTGTGTGTAGTGTGTGTGTAGAGTGTATGTAGTGTGTATGTAGTGTGTAAGTAGTGTGTGTGTAGAGTGTGTGTAGTGTGTATATAGTGTGTATAGAGTGTGTGTAGTGTGTGTGTAGTGTGTGTGTAGTGTGTGTGTAGAGTGTGTGTAGAGTGTGTGTAGTGTGTGTGTAGAGTGTGTGTAGTGTGTGTGTAGTGTGTGTGTAGTGTGTGTGTAGAGTGTGTATATAGTGTGTAAGTAGTGTGTGTGCACCTGTTTTCTGTCTCCAGTTCATTCTTCCTGCTGTTAGCGTCCTCCAGTAGACTCTGCAGCAGAGCGATCTTCTCGTTATCGGACCCCTCCTGGGCCAGCTTCAACATGTTGTTCTCATGCTGCAGTCTGATCAGCTTCTCTCTGGAACAGAGGACCAGCACGTTACCGACATTACTATCTAACACATTACCGACATTACCCTCCACCAGGTTACCGACATTACCGTCCAACAGGTTACCGACATTACCCTCCACCACGTTACCGACATTACCCTCCACCACGTTGCCGACATTACCCTCCACCACGTTGCCGACATTACCCTCCACCACGTTGCCGACATTACCCTCCACCACGTTGCCGACATTACCCTCCACCACGTTGCCGACATTACCCTCCACCACGTTGCCGACATTACCCTCCACCACGTTGCCGACATTACCCTCCACCACCTAGCCGACATTACCCTCCACCACCTAGCCGACATTACCCTCCACCACCTAGCCGACATTACCCTCCACCACCTAGCCGACATTACCGTCCACCACCTAGCCGACATTACCGTCCACCACCTAGCCGACATTACCGTCCACCACCTAGCCGACATTACCGTCCACCACCTAGCCGACATTACCGTCCACCACCTAGCCGACATTACCGTCCACCACCTAGCCGACATTACCGTCCACCACCTAGCCGACATTACCGTCCACCACCTAGCCGACATTACCGTCTAACAGGTTACCAACATTACCGTCTAACAGGTTACCGACATTACCCTCCACCACGTTACCAACATTACCCTCCACCACATTGACATTAGCTATTATACAGCTTCAACATCTTCATGTTGTTTAAACGTATGTAAATTGTAAAGTATTTTGTCTGTGATGTTTTTGTCAGTTATGTGTCCGACCGCAGTAAGACTAGCTGTCTCCATGGCGTCGGCTAATGGGGACAGCAGCGGTCAGGCTGCCCGTGGGGGTTACGGCAGCGGACAGGCTGCCCGTGGGGGTTACGGCAGCGGACAGGCTGCCCGTGGGGGTTACGGCAGCGGTCAGGCTGCCCGTGGGGGTTAGAGCAGCGGTAAGGCTGCCTGTGGGGGTTAGAGCAGCGGTAAGGCTGTCTGTGGGGGTTAGAGCAGCGGTAAGGCTGCCTGTGGGGGTTACAGCAGTGGTAAGGCTGTATTCAAACTAGAGATATTCATTCACAAATCCACTTGTACCCGAATACCTGAGACCCGATGCGGGTCTGGATTCAGAATTCTAAATAATGTCACGGGTTTGGGTTGGATCTGATCTGATATGATTGGTTGGATCTGATATGATTGGTTGGATGTGATATGATTGGTTGGATGTGATATGATTGGTTGGATCTGCTCTGATTGGTTGGTTGGATCTGCTCTGATTGGTTGGTTGGATCTGATTGGATTGGTTGGTTGGATCTGATTGGATTGGTTGGTTGGATCTGATGATTGTCTCGTGTCTGTGTAAGACCTTAAAACAGGTCAACATTCGCAGGGCCAGGAGGATTACCAGGACATGTACTCAGACCAACTGCCAAGTGTCTTCACTGACATTTTCAACCTCTCCCTGTCCGAGTCTGTAATACCTACATGTTTAAAGCAGACCACCATAGTCCCTGTGCCCAAGAACACTAAGGTAACCTGCCTAAATGATTACCAACCCGTAGCACTCACGTCCGTGGCCATGAAATGCTTTGAAAGGCTGGTCATGGCTCACATCAACACCATCATCCAAGAAACCCTAAACCCACTCCAAAATTGCATACTGCCCCAACAGATCCATAGATGATGCATTCTCTATTTCACTCCACACTGCCCTTTCACACCTGGACAGAAGGAACACCTACGTGAGAATGCTATTCTTTGACTACAGCTCAGCGTTCAACACCATAGTACCTCAAAGCTCATCACTAAGCTAAGGATCATGGAAGTAAAAACCTCCCTCTGAAACTGGATCGTGGACTTCCTGACAGGCCCCCCAGGTGGTAAGGGTAGGTAACAACACATCCGCTACGCTGATCCTCAACACGGGGGCCCCTCAGGGGGTACGTGCTCAGTCCACTCCTGTACTCCCTGTTCACTCATGACTGCACGGCCAGGCACGACTCCAACACAACAGTAGTAGGCCTGATCACCGACAACGATGAGACAGCCTATAGGGAGGAGGTCAGAGACCTGGCCATGAGGTGCCAGGACAACAACCTCTCCCCTCAACGTAAACAAGACTAAGGAAATGATTGTGGACTAGAGGAAAAGGAGGACCGAGCACGCTCCCATTCTCATCGACGGGGCTGTAGTGGAGCAGGTTGAGAGCTTCAAGTTCCTTGGTGTCCACATCACCAACAAACTATGGTCCAAACACACCAAGACAGTCGTGAAGAGGGCACCAGCAAAACCTAACATTTCTATATTGTCCTATACAATAATCTGTACTCGTAATGTGTACAAGCTTCCTGCCATCCAGGACCTATATACTAGGCAGTGTCAGAGGAAGGCCCCCCAAAAATTGTCAAAGACTCCAGCCACCCCAGTCATAGACTGTTCTCTCTGCTACCGCACGGCAAGCGGTACCGGAGTGCCAAGTCTAGGACCAAAAGGCTCCTTAACAGCTTCTACCCTCAAGCCATAAGACTGAGCTACGCTACACTAACGCTAGCTGTGTTTCCAGCCACTAGACTGAGCTACGCTACACTAACGCTAGCTGTGTTTCCAGCCACTAGACTGAGCTACGCTACACTAACGCTAGCTGTGTTTCCAGCCACTAGACTGAGCTACGCTACACTAACGCTAGCTGTGTTTCCAGCCGCTAGACTGAGCTACGCTACACTAACGCTAGCTGTGTTTCCAGCCGCTAGACTGAGCTACGCTACACTAACGCTAGCTGTGTTTCCAGCCACTAGACTGAGCTACGCTACACTAACGCTAGCTGTGTTTCCAGCCACTAGACTGAGCTACGCTACACTAACGCTAGCTGTGTTTCCAGCCGCTAGACTGCGCTACGCCACACTAACGCTAGCTGTGTTTCCAGCCACTAGACTGAGCTACGCTACACTAACGCTAGCTGTGTTTCCAGCCACTAGACTGAGCTACGCTACACTAACGCTAGCTGTGTTTCCAGCCACTAGACTGAGCTACGCCACACTAACGCTAGCTGTGTTTCCAGCCACTAGACTGAGCTACGCCACACTAACGCTAGCTGTGTTTCCAGCCACTAGACTGAGCTACGCCACACTAACGCCTAGCTGTGTTTCCAGCCACTAGACTGAGCTACGCCACACTAACGCTAGCTGTGTTTCCAGCCACTAGACTGAGCTACGCTACACTAACGCTAGCTGTGTTTCCAGCCGCTAGACTGAGCTACGCTACACTAACGCTAGCTGTGTTTCCAGCCGCTAGACTGAGCTACGCTACACTAACGCTAGCTGTGTTTCCAGCCACTAGACTGAGCGACGCTACACTAACGCTAGCTGTGTTTCCAGCCACTAGACTGAGCTACGCTACACTAACGCTAGCTGTGTTTCCAGCCACTAGACTGAGCTACGCTACACTAACGCTAGCTGTGTTTCCAGCCGCTAGACTGAGCTACGCTACACTAACGCTAGCTGTGTTTCCAGCCACTAGACTGAGCTACGCTACACTAACGCTAGCTGTGTTTCCAGCCACTAGACTGAGCTACGCTACACTAACGCTAGCTGTGTTTCCAGCCACTAGACTGAGCTACGCTACACTAACGCTAGCTGTGTTTCCAGCCGCTAGACTGAGCTACGCTACACTAACGCTAGCTGTGTTTCCAGCCACTAGACTGCGCTACGCCACACTAACGCTAGCTGTGTTTCCAGCCACTAGACTGAGCTACGCCACACTAACGCTAGCTGTGTTTCCAGCCACTAGACTGAGCTACGCTACACTAACGCTAGCTGTGTTTCCAGCCACTAGACTGAGCTACGCCACACTAACGCTAGCTGTGTTTCCAGCCGCTAGACTGAGCTACGCTACACTAACGCTAGCTGTGTTTCCAGCCGCTAGACTGAGCTACGCTACACTAACGCTAGCTGTGTTTCCAGCCGCTAGACTGAGCTACGCTACACTAACGCTAGCTGTGTTTCCAGCCACTAGACTGAGCTACGCTACACTAACGCTAGCTGTGTTTCCAGCCGCTAGACTGAGCTACGCTACACTAACGCTAGCTGTGTTTCCAGCCGCTAGACTGAGCTACGCCACACTAACGCTAGCTGTGTTTCAGCCGCTAGACTGCGCTACGCTACACTAACGCTAGCTGTGTTTCCAGCCACTAGACTGAGCTACGCTACACTAACGCTAGCTGTGTTTCCAGCCACTAGACTGCGCCACGCTACACTAACGCTAGCTGTGTTTCCAGCCGCTAGACTGAGCTACGCTACACTAACGCTAGCTGTGTTTCCAGCCGCTAGACTGAGCTACGCTACACTAACGCTAGCTGTGTTTCCAGCCGCTAGACTGAGCTACGCTACACTAACGCTAGCTGTGTTTCCAGCCACTAGACTGAGCTACGCTACACTAACGCTAGCTGTGTTTCCAGCCACTAGACTGAGCTACGCTACACTAACGCTAGCTGTGTTTCCAGCCACTAGACTGAGCTACGCTACACTAACGCTAGCTGTGTTTCCAGCCACTAGACTGAGCTACGCTACACTAACGCTAGCTGTGTTTCCAGCCACTAGACTGAGCTACGCTACACTAACGCTAGCTGTGTTTCCAGCCGCTAGACTGAGCTACGCTACACTAACGCTAGCTGTGTTTCCAGCCGCTAGACTGAGCTACGCTACACTAACGCTAGCTGTGTTTCCAGCCGCTAGACTGAGCTACGCTACACTAACGCTTAGCTGTGTTTCCAGCCGCTAGACTGCGCTACGCTACACTAACGCTAGCTGTGTTTCCAGCCGCTAGACTGAGCTACGCTACACTAACGCTAGCTGTGTTTCCAGCCACTAGACTGAGCTACGCTACACTAACGCTAGCTGTGTTTCCAGCCACTAGACTGCGCTACGCTACACTAACGCTAGCTGTGTTTCCAGCCACTAGACTGCGCTACGCTACACTAACGCTAGCTGTGTTTCCAGCCACTAGACTGAGCTACGCTACACTAACGCTAGCTGTGTTTCCAGCCACTAGACTGAGCTACGCTACACTAACGCTAGCTGTGTTTCCAGCCACTAGACTGAGCTACGCTACACTAACGCTAGCTGTGTTTCCAGCCACTAGACTGAGCTACGCTACACTAACGCTAGCTGTGTTTCCAGCCGCTAGACTGCGCTACGCCACACTAACGCTTAGCTGTGTTTCCAGCCGCTAGACTGAGCTACGCTACACTAACGCTAGCTGTGTTTCCAGCCGCTAGACTGCGCTACGCTACACTAACGCTAGCTGTGTTTCCAGCCGCTAGACTGAGCTACGCTACACTAACGCTAGCTGTGTTTCCAGCCGCTAGACTGCGCTACGCTACACTAACGCTAGCTGTGTTTCCAGCCGCTAGACTGAGCTACGCTACACTAACGCTAGCTGTATCAGCAGGGAATGTCATTCCATTCCATAGCTCTTGGAAAGCAGCTAGAACAAAAGCTGATGTAATTCTGAAGGATCTGGAGACATACTGAACATTACATAATTAACAAGCATAACTCTCAGTCCATAGTACATTAACCCAGCCAGGCCACTCATCAGCCTTCTACAAAACAGAAAAATCGACTAGAGCGGGAAACGGCCAGAGAAGAAGAGAGGCCTAATTGGTTTAGTGTAAAGAACGTCTTTTGAAGTGATCACATAAAGTTAATGAGCCTTGATAAAGGGTATATATACACACGCGTTGGGATCTAACGGAAACGGAGCACTAATCTTTGAAACGTTGATAAAGTACGATAACAGATGTCAGTGTGAGGACTGGGGGGGGGTAGTTAAACACAATACACATGCTCATTATGATGTCAACATTCCTCCCTGCAAAACAGAGCGTGTTGGGTGGAAAGTAAACAGTGTGAGCTGCATTATGGGTGAATGTAATATGCATGATTCAGTCTTGGGGGGTCTGTGGAATGTGTGGGCGTTCAACAAATCATACCGGATCTCTGGGGTGATGATCTCTTCAGCCAGCGAATCAGAGCCCTCGTTATTCCCAGTGGAACCATGCCTGGAGAAACAAAAATACATTGTTAGACACAAACACAACTCTCTAGAAAAACAGACTAGAGGCATTGTAAAGACGTGAATATAAACAAACTAGACCAAAGACATCACTGCTGCAAGTAGCAACAAGTCAACTGAGCAACCCCAGCCTGATTTCATATCTTCAATAACATATCTTCCAGCTCTTTACTTTCTCTGGTCAATCAGAGACACTGACAGCAAGGAGATACACAGATCAACGATGGGAGTGTGTCTAGTTTTTTTCACCTGTAGAGAGTTGTTCCTTCTGAGCCTTAACACAACGCAGCTCTTCAATGGTCTCCTTCAAAGAGTTCTCTCTCTGACCTCATACGCTGGGGGGAGAGAGGGAGGAAGGGAGAGAGGGAGGAAGGGAGAGAGGGAGGAAGGGAGAGAGGGAGGAAGGGAGAGAAAGAGAGAGAGAGAGAGGGAGGAAGGGAGAGAGAGAGAGAGAGGGAGGAAGGGAGAGAGAGAGAGAGAGGGAGGGAGGAAGGGAGAGAGGGAGGAAGGGAGAGAGGAGAGAGAGGGAGAGAGAGAGAGGGAGGAAGGGAGAGAGGGAGGAAGGGAGAGAGGGAGAGGGGGAGAAAGGGAGGAGAGAGAGAGGAAGGGAGAGAGAGAGGAAGGAGAGAGAGAGAGGAAGGGAGAGAGAGAGGAAGGGAGAGAGAGGAAGGGAGAGGGAGAAAGGGAGAGAGGGGGAGAGAGAGGGAGAGAGGGAGAAAGGGGGAGGAGAGAGGGAGAGAGGGAGAGAGGGAGAAAGGGAGAGAGGGAGAGAGGGAGAGAGAGGGAGAGAGGGAGAGAGGGAGAGAGGGAGAGAGGGAGGAAGGAGGAAGGAGAGAGGGAGGAAGGGAGAGGGAGAGGGGAGAGGGAGAGGGGAGAGGGAGAGGGAGAGAGAGAGAGGGAGAGAGGGAGGAAGGGAGAGAGGGAGGAAGAGGAGAGAGGGAGGAAGGGAGAGAGGGAGGAAGGGAGAGAGGGAGGAAGGGAGAGAGAGGAGAGAGGGAGAGAGGGAGGAAGGGAGAGAGGGAGAGAGGGAGGAAGGAGAGAGGGAGGAAGAGAGAGAGAGGGAGGAAGGGAGAGAGAGAGAGAGAGGAGGAAGGAGAGAGGGAGAGAGGGAGGAAGGGAGAGAGGGAGGAAGGGAGAGAGGGAGGAAGGGAGAGAGGGAGGAAGGGAGAGAGGGAGGAAGGGAGAGAGGGAGGAAGGGAGAGAGGGAGAGAGAGAGGGAGGAAGGGAGGAAGGGAGAGAGGGAGGAAGGAAGGGAGAGAGGGAGAATGAAGCTCCATGTTACTTAACAGAACGGTGCCAAATATCATCATCACAAGCCGTTACAGAGTTGCAGGTACTAAAGTTGAGGTCGAACTCTGCAGGAAACAGGTTGGCTCAAAATCTCAAAACAAACATGATTCCAGCACACACACACTTATCTCTGGGCATTAGACCAACACACTTAGTACAGACCGCGGCGCGTCCCGTCACAGACCGCTTCCGTTACAGGCCGCGTCCCGTCACAGACCGCTTCCCGTTACAGGCCGCGTCCGTCACAGACCGCGGCCGCTTCCCGTTACAGACCGCTGGCCCGTCACAGACCGCTTCCGTCACAGACGCGGCGCTTCCCGTCACGGACCGCGGCCGCTTCCCGCGGCCGCGTCCCGTTACAGGCCGCGTCCGTCACAGACG
>NW_025547496.1:0-15121 GCF_905237065.1 Salmo salar
GAGCCCAAGCGTTTTCCATAGTGATGGTCACTTGGGTGTCGAGAGCAGAAACCCAGCGTTTCCATAAAGTGATGGTCCCTTCACCGGTGTAGGGCGGCGACCAAGCGTTTCCATAGTGATGGTCCTTAGGGTGAAGCAGGGAGCCAAGCGTTTCCATAGTGATGGTCCTTACGGTGTAGGAAGCAGAGCCAAGCGTTTCCATAGTGATGGTCCATGGTGTAGGGGGCAAAACCCAGCGTTTTTCCATAGTAAATGGATTATTCTGGGTGTGAAGCAGGGTGGCGGTTTTATGGTGATGGTCGACCGGTGTTTTAGATGTTTCATCTTGCTACTATATTGACCAGAAGGTGGAACTTTGGTGGAAAGTTTTAGAATCTGATTGATTGCTTCATAGTGGACAGAAATTGTCTTTTTACAGGTAACAAAGCTGCGAAAGTTTAGGAGCGATTTCCCTTTAAGGTGTGATGTAAAACATGGTTGCCTGTAATTTACGGGTTAAAGTGTACTGCGGTGATTTGGGAGGAGGTCAAAATATTGACATTAGTGATAATTTTATAACATTTCTGACATCGTTTTCTGGATTTTTTGTTGTTATTCCATGTCTCTCACTGTTCAAATAAACCATTAAAAATTATAGACTGATCGTTTTCCTTTGTCGGTGGGCAAAGCGTACCAAAATCAGCAAGAGATCGGTAACACCACACCACGCCTGTAAACCATGGACCTCCACAAATTGCAGAGTGCTCTGGTGCTACACAGAGCTAATGTTTGGTTAGTCAACCTGGGCAGTGGATGCTCTTTAGTGCTCTGTTTCCCAGGCTAATGTCTCTGTTGGTTCTTGTCCTAAACCTACAACCTTGGACCGCTGTTCGTGCTCTGTTTCCCAGGCTAATGTCTCGTTGTCTTGTCCCCTAACTCTAAACCGTGGACCTCAAGTTAGTGCTCTGTGTTTCCCCCAGGCTAATGTCTCGTTGTCTTGTCCTAACCTAAAACCGTGGACCTCACAGTGCTCTGTTTGGTAATGTTCGTTGCTTGTCCTAACCTAAACGCGTGGACCTCACAGTGCTCTGTTTCCCAAGGCTAATGTCTCGTTGTCTTGTCCTAACTTCTAAACCGTGGACCTCACAGTGCTCTGTTTCCCAGGCTAATGTCTCGTTGTCTTTTGGTCCTAACCTAAACTGTGGATCTCACAGTGCTCTAGTTTCCCAGGCTAATGTCATCGTTGTCTTGTCCTAACCTAAACCGTGGACCTCACAGTGCTCTGTTTCCCAGGCTAATGTCTCGTTGTCTTGATTCTTGTCCTAACCTAAACCGTGGACCTCACAGTGCTCTGTTTCCCAGGCTAATGTCTCGTTGTCTTGTCTTGTCCTAACCTAAACTGTGGACCTCACAGTGCCTGTTTCCCAGGCTAATGTCTCGTTGTCTTGTCCTGCAACTAAACCGTGGACCTCACAGTGCTCTGTTTCCCAGGCTAATGTCTCGTTGTCTTGTCCTAACCTAAACCGTGGACCTCACAGGCTCTGTTTCCCAGGCTAATGTCTCGTTGTCTTGCTCCTAACCTAAACACGTGGACCTCTACAGTGCTCTGTTTCCCCAGGCTAATGTCTCGTTGTCTTGTCCTAACCTAAACCAGTGGACCTCCACAGTGCTCTGTTTCCCAGGCTAATGTCTCGTTGTCTTGTCCTAACCCAAACCGTGGACCTCACAGTGCTCTGTTTCCCAGGCTAATGTCTCGCTGGTCTTGTCCTAACCTAAACCGTGGACCTCACAGTGCTCTGTTTCCCAGGCTAATGTCTCGTTGTCTTGTCCTAACCTAAACCGTGGACCTCACAGTGCTCTGTTTCCCAGGCTAATGTCCGTTGTTTGTCCTAACCTAAACCGTGGACCTCACAGTGCTCTGTTTCCCAGGCTAATGTCTCGTTGTCTTGTCCTAACCTAAAACCGGGTGGACCTCACAGTGCTCTGTTTCCCAGGCTAATGTCTCGTTGTCTTGTCCTAACCTAAACCGTGGACCTCAGTGCTCTGTTTCCCAGGCTAATGTCTCGTTGTCTTGTCCTAACCTAAACCATGGACCTCCATAGTGCAGTGCTGTTTCCCAGGCTAATTTATCGTTGTTGACAGATTGTTTGTTCCTGGATTTCAAGGTGGGTGTTCCACTGAACCGTATGTGAGCCAACCAAGCAGCTATCTGGGTACAGCTGTGGGCCTGCTGAGAGCAGGATGAGAGTGGTGGTGTCTGGGGAAATATAACCAAATGTTATTATAGAGTCCAAGCTGGCCTAGTAGTGCTCTCTTTTAAAAAAAAAAAATAAAAATAAATCTGTAACATCCTTTGAAAATGTTGTGACCCGTGAAAGCAGGGTCATCTCTGAACAGGCGTGGTAATGATCGGGGATTCAGACTGCTGTTTGCAGAGGACCATATTACCTCCATATTGTGGTTCTCGCGCTACAGAAGCAACAACATTCAGCCTATTTTGAGCTATTTAACATCCTGGCAGAGAGATGAGGGTTGAAGATGGTTCTTCCAGGACTGGACTAAACAGGCGAACAGAACCTAATCTAATCTGGGTGAAGTTATAGGCTGGGCCAGACAGGTGAACAGAACCTAATCTAATCTGGGTGATTATAGGCTGGGCCAGACAGGCGAACAGAACCTAATCTAATCTGGGTGATTATAGGCTGGGCCAGACAGGTGAACAGAACCCTAATCTAATCTGGGTGATTATAGGCTGGGCCAGACAGGTGAACAGAACCTAATCTAATCTGGGTGATTATAGGCTGGGCCAGACAGGTGAACAGAACCCAATCTAATCTGGGTGATATAGGCTGGGCCAGACAGGCGAACATAACCTAATCTGGGTGATTATAGGCTGGGCCAGACAGGTGAACAGAACCGAACAGAACCTAATCTAGGGCTGGGTGATATAGGCTGGGCCAGACAGGTGAACAGAACCGAACAGAACCTAATCTAGGGCTGGGTGATTATAGGCTGGGCCAGACAGGTGAACAGAAACTAATCTAGGGCTGGGTGATATAGGCTGGGCCAGACAGGTGAACAGAACCGAACAGAACCTAATCTAGGGCTGGGTGATTATAGGCTGGGCCAGACAGGTGAACAGAACCTAATCTAGGGCTGGGTGATTATAGGCTGGGCCAGACAGGTGAACAGAACCTAATCTAGGGCTGGGTGATTATAGGCTGGACCAGACAGGTGAACAGAACCTAATCTAATCTGGGTGATTATAGGCTGGGCCAGACAGGTGAACAGAACCTAATCTAGGGCTGGGGTGATTATAGGCTGGACCAGACAGGTGAACAGAACCTAATCTAATCTGGGTGATATAAACTGGGCCAGACAGGCGAACAGAACCTAATCTAGGGCTGGGGTGATTATAGGCTGGGCCAGACAGGTGAACAGAACCTAATCTAGGGCTGGGTGATATAGACCAAATCAGATCTCTTTATTTATTATAGTTATAGCTATCTCATTCCAGGGTTTTTTATTTATTTTCTACATTGTGGAATAATATTAGTGAAGACATCAAAATTATGGAATCATGAAGTAACCAAAAAGTGTTCAACAAATCAAAATATATTTGAGGTTCTTCAAAGTAGCCACCCTTTGCCTTGATGACAGCTTTGCACACTTTTGGCATTCTCTCAACCCTCTTCACCTGGAATGCTTTTCCAACAGTCTTGAAGAAGTTCCCACATATGCTGAGCACTTGTTGGCTGCTTTTCCCTTCACTCTGCGGTCCAACTCATCCCAAACCATCTCAATTGGGTTGAGGTCGGGTGATTGTGGGAGGCCAGGTCATCTGATGCAGCACTCCATCACCTCCTTCTGGTCAAATAGCCCTTACACAGCCTGGAGGTGTGTTGGGTCATTGTCCTGTTGAAAAACAAATGATAGTCCCACTAAGCATAAAACCAGATGGGATGGTGTATCGCTGCAGAATGCTGTGGTAGCCATGTTGGCGGAGGATGCGGCGCTGGCGGAGGGCGCGCGGTGCTGGCGGAGGGCGCGGCGCTGGCGGAGGGCGCGCGCTGGCGAGGGCGCGGCGCTGGCGGAGGGCGCCGCATGTTGTTGTTTAACAAATCTGGATGAAAATCTCCTCCAATTAAATCTGACAGTCTGCACTTTAACCTCCGTAGTCATTGTATCATTTCTAATTCAAAGTGCTGGAGCACAGAGCCAAAACGGCAATGTGTCACTGTCGCCAATACTTTTGGAGCTCCGTTGTAAATTTGAATGAATTCCATATATCGACCCCCGCCCTTCCGCGACCGCCCTGCCGCGACGCCCCCCGCGCGCCTTCGGCGACCCGCCCTGCCGCGACCCCGGGTAATATAATGCCTATTAGTCTTTTATTTTATTTTTCAGATGCTCGTCGTTCTGTTCCTTTATGAACTCTGACCCTGCTGACTGACTGGCTGTGTTGTTGTTGTCAGTGTCCTCCTGTTAGACAGAAACCTCCCGAGGCCTCTCATGTCGGGAGCTTTTCAGGGGCCCCTCGAGGTTCTGAAGCCTCCTTCCTCTGGCCTCCCACAGATCCTCTGGCCTCACAGATCCTCTGGCCTCACAGATCCTCTGGCCTCACAGATCCTCTGGCCTCACAGATCCTCTGGAACAGCTCCAAAGGGATGACCCAAAGGCCTCGTACGGCAACTCACACACGTGCTCAAATGTGTGTCGTCAGTGTAAAGATGAGGCCTACTGTCTGTGATATGAGGTCTCGAATTTAGGAGCATTTCAGCTGCTGGTCTGGGGTTTTTGGGGGGCTTGCTTTTACTTACTTTTTTTATCTGTCTTTTACTGAGGGATATTTTTAACAGCTTGGGTGGGGTTGAGTAGGGGCGGGGGTTCCCCCTGGCCTGATCTGCACGACACAATTTATAGGACCTGTTAGCTGTATGTTTATCCTAGCTTCTCTGGCTGTCCCTGACTTTACGGAGAGGGAGTGTTTCTTTACGGATCAGTCAAGTTTACCTCTCCCTCCTCTCCTCAGTCCTCTTTCTCCCTCCCTCCCTCCCTCTCCTCAGTCCTCTTTCCTCCCTCCTCCCTCCCTCCCTCCCTCCTTCCTCCCTCCCTCCCTCCCTCCCTCCCTCCCTCTCCTCAGTCCTCTGTTTCTCCCTCTCCTCCATGCTTCCCCAGCGGAGCAAGGCCAGGGATGCCTGGGTGCTTACCTCATTTCCTCTCCTTTACAGCCAGTGAGGAGGGGGAGGGAGGGAGGGAGGGAGGGAGGGAGAGGGAGAGAGAGGGAGAGAGTGAGGAGGGGGAGGGAGGGAGGGAGTGAGGAGAGGAGGGAGGGAGTGAGGAGAGGGGAGGGAGGGAGAGAGGAGAGGAGGGAGACTGGTGTCTTTGTTGGGATTGGGAAACATTCCGTTTCTCTTGTTTGTCGTAGTGGCTTTAACAGAACAATGGATGTTTTCATTTGTCTTTTGCTGCACATATGTTTGTATCGTACATGTAGTGGGCAGTAATATTTGTGTGTGTGTATATACAGTATATTATATATATATACCTCACATGAGAGTCCAAATAAGACTATGCTATTAGCCCATTATACAGACGCTATAAGCCTTTACATGGCTGCCAGTCAGATGAGTATTTCTGAGTTATACTGTACGTAACGAGCTATAGATTACTTGGCAGATTCCCTGTCCACGTCCTTCAGTAATTCTGCTAATACAGAGCGTTCAGAAAGTATTCAGACCCCTTCCCTTTTCACACATTTTGTTACGTTACAGCCTTATTCTAAAATTGATTAAATCATTATTTTTTTAAACTCATCAATTTACACACAATACTCCATAATGACAATGCAAAAACAGGTTTAGACATTTTTGCGAAGGTATTAATAATAAACAGAAATGCCTTATTTACATATGTATTCAGACCTTTTGCTATGAGACTTGAAATTGAGCTCAGGTGCATCCTGTTTCCATTGATCATCCTTGAGATGTTTCTGACAACTTGATTGGAGTCCACCTGTGGTAAATTCAATTGATTGGACATGATTTGGAAAGGCAACACACCTGTCTATATAAGGTCCCACAGTTGACAGTGCATGTCAGAGTAAAAACCAAGCCATGAGGTCGAAGGAATTGTCTGTAGATCTCCAAGACAGGATTGTGTCGAGGCACAGATCTGGGGAAGGGTACCAAAACATTTCTGCAGCATTGAAGGTCCCCAAGAACACAGTGGCCTCCATCATTCTTAAATGGAAGAAGTTTGGAACCACCAAGACTCCTAGAGCTGGCGCCCGGCCAAACTGAGCAATCAGGGGGGAGAAGAGCTCCAGAGTTCCTCTGTGGAGATGGGAGAACCTTCCAGAAGGACAACCATCTCTGCAGCCCTCCACCAATCAGGTCTTTATGGTAGAGTGGCCAGATGGAAGCCACTCCTCAGTAAAAGGCACATGACAGCCCACTTGGAGTTTGCCAAAAGGGCACCTAAAGGACTCTGAGACCATGAGAAACAATAGCGAGACTATATACAGGGGTATCGGTACAGAGTCAATGTGGAGGCTATATACAGGGTATTACGGTACAGAGTCAATGTGGAGGCTATATACAGGGGGTACCGGTACAGAGTCAATGTGGAGGCTATATACAGGGGGTACCGGTACAGAGTCAATGTGGAGGCTATATACAGGGGTTACCGGTACAGAGTCAATGTGGAGGCTATACAGGGGGTACCGGTACAGAGTCAATGTGGAGGTATATACAGGGGGTACCGGTACAGAGTCAATGTGGAGGCTATATACAGGGGGTACCGGTACAGAGTCAATGTGGAGGCTATATACAGGGGTACCCGGTACAGAGTCAATGTGGAGGCTATATACAGGGGGTACCGGTACAGAGTCAATGTGGAGACTATATACAGGGTATTACGGTACAGAGTCAATGTGGAGGCTATATACAGGGGGGTACCGTACAGAGTCAATGTGGAGGCTATATACAGGGGGTACGGTACAGAGTCAATGTGGAGACTATATACAGGGTATTACGGTACAGAGTCAATGTGGAGGCTATATACAGGGGGGTACGGTACAGAGTCAATGTGGAGGCTATATCAGGGTATTACGGTACAGAGTCAATGTGGAGGCTATATACAGGGGGGTACCGGTACAGAGTCAATGTGGAGGCTATATACAGGGGGGTACCGGTACAGAGTCAATGTGGAGGCTATATACAGGGGGTACCGGTACAGAGTCAATGTGGAGACTATATACAGGGTATTACGGTACAGAGTCAATGTGGAGGCTATATACAGGGGGTACCGGTACAGAGTCAATGTGGAGGCTATATACAGGGGTACCGTACAGAGTCAATGTGGAGACTATATACAGGGTATTACGGTACAGAGTCAATGTGGAGGCTATATACAGGGGGTACCACAGAGTCAATGTGGAGGCTATATACAGGGATACGGTACAGAGTCAATGTGGAGGCTATATAAGGGGGTACCGGTACAGAGTCAATGTGGAGGCTATATACAGGGGGTACCGTACAGAGTCAATGTGGAGGCTATATACAGGGGGTACGGTACAGAGTCAAGTGGAGGCTTATACAGGGTATTACGGTCCAGAGTCAATGTGGAGGCTTATACAGGGGGGTACCGGTACAGAGTCAATGTGTAGGCTATATACAGGGTGTTAAGGTACAGAGTCAATGTGGAGGCTATATACAGGGGGTAGCGGTACAGAGTCAATGTGGAGGCTATATACAGGGGGTACGTACAGAGTCCAGTGGAGGCTATATACAGGGGGTACCACAGAGTCAATGTGAGACTATATACAGGGGGTACCGGTACAGAGTCAATGTGGAGACTATATACAGGGGGCCGGTACAGAGTCAATGTGGAGGCTATATACAGGGGGTACGGTACAGAGTCCATGTGGAGGCTATATACAGGGGGTACCGGTACAGAGTCCATGTGGAGGGCTATATACAGGGGGTACCGGTACAGAGTCATGTGGAGGCTATATACAGGGGTACGGTACAGAGTCCATGTGGAGGCTATATACAGGGGGTACGGTACAGAGTCCATGTGGAGGCTATATACAGGGGGTACGGTACAGAGTCAATGTGGAGGCTATACAGGGGGTACCGGTACAGAGTCAATGTGGAGGCTTATACAGGGGGGTACCGGTACAGAGTCAATGTGCGGGCCACAGATTAGTTGAGGTAATATGTACATGTAGGTAGATGTGCCAGGTTAATCGGAGCGCCTGCTAGCCAGGTTAACCCCGGGAGCGCCTGTAGCTAGCCAGGTTAACCCCGGAGCGCCTGTAGCTAGCCGCTCCACACTTAGGTCAGTCAGTAGTGGTGCTGGGAGGGGACTGATCAACTCCATCTCTAGACCACATCAGTCAGTCTACGGTTATCCTGCCTGTCCTGGCTGTCCCCACTAAAGCCCCAATGTCCTGTCCTCACTAAAGCCCTAAATCCCTGTCCTGTCTGTCCCCACTAAAGCCCTAATGTCCTGTCCTGTCCCCACTAAAGCCCTGTCCTGTCCCCACCAAAGCCTGTCCTGTCCCCACTAAAGCCCTAATGTCCTGTCCCCACAAAAGCCCTAATGTCCTGTCCTGGTGTCCTGTCTGTCCCCACTAAAGCCCTAATGTCCTGTCCCCACTAAAGCCCTAATGTCCTGTCCCCACAAAAGCCCAGATGCCCTGTCCTGGCTGTCCTGTCTGTCCCCACTAAAGCCCTAATGTCCTGTCCCCACTAAAGCCCTAATGTCCTGTCCCCACTAAAAAAAGCCCTAATGTCCTGTCCCCACTAAAGCCCTAATGTCCTGTCCCCACTAAAGCCCTAAAGCCCTAATACCCTGTCTGTCCCCACTCAAAGCCCTAATTCCCGGCCATGTGTCACCCCTTCCCCACAGCAGCACAGGAATGTGTGCAGAAGGTCTGAATAGACCAGAGCGGGATCAGAATGTGAGAAGGTCTGAATAGACCAGAGCGGGATCTGAATGCGGAGAAGGTCTGAATAGACCAGAGCGGGATCAGAATGGCAGAAGGTCTGAATAGACCAGAGCGGGATCAGAATGCGCAGAAGGTCTGAAATAGACCAGAGCGGGATCAGAATGGCAGAAGGTCTGAATAGACCAGAGCGGGATCAGAATGTGCAGAAGGTCTGAATAGACCAGAGCGGGATCAGAATGTGCAGAAGGTCTGAATAGACCAGAGCGGGATCAGAATGTGCAGAAGGTCTGAATAGACCAGAGCGGGATCAGAATGTGTCCACTTTGCTCTCTTTGAGGTTGTGACTGTGGTCTGCTGTTTGTTTTAAGGGGTTTAGTGTTGTGAGCATTGGCTGGGGCTGCTGGGACCTGCTGGGACCTGCTGGGGGCTGCTGGGACCTGCTGGGGCTGCTGGGACCTGCTGGGGGCTGCTGGGGGCTGCTGGGGCCTGCTGGTCCATAACCTGGACTGTTGTGACGGGAACATCTATTTACACTGGAATCTCTCCTGTTTGATACGGATATGTCTGTACTTTCATTATGTCACGGGGCGGTGTGGTTCTGGACCGGGCCTGTCAGTCTGGTTTTCATTATGTCACCGGGCGGTGTGGTTCTGGACCGGGCCTGTCAGTCTGGTTTCATTATGTCACCGGGCGGTGTGGTTCTGGACCGGGCCTTTCAGTCTGGTTTCATTATGTCGTTGTGGTTCTGGACTGGGCCTGACAGGAAACCCTCCCTGTTGTATCCGAGGGCCAGTCAGTCGGTCAGTCAGAGGAAACCTCCCTGTTGTATCTGAGGGCCAGTCAGGAGGAAACCCTCCCTGGTTGTATCTGAGGGCCAGTCAGCCAGGAGGAAACCCTCCCTGTTGTATCTGAGGGCCAGTCAGTCAGTCAGTCAGGAGGAAACCTCCCTGTTGTATCTGAGGGCCAGTCAGGAGGAAACCCTCCCTTGTTGTATCTGAGGGCCAGTCAGCCAGGAGGAAACCCTCCCTGTTGTATCTGAGGGCCAGTCAGTCAGTCAGTCAGGAGGAAACCCTCCCTGTTGTATCTGAGGGTCGGTCAGTCAGTCAGGAGGAAACCCTCCCTGTTGTATCTGAGGGTCAGTCAGTCAGTCAGGAGGAAACCCTCCCTGTTGTATCTGAGGGCCAGTCAGTCAGTCAGTCAGGAGGAAACCCTCCCTGTTGTATCTGAGGGCCAGTCAGTCAGCCAGGAGGAAACCCTCCCCGTTGCATCTGAGGGCCAGTCAGGAGGAAACCCTCCCTGTTGTATCTGAGGGTCAGTCAGTCAGGAGGAAACCCTCCCTGTTGTATCTGAGGGTCAGTCAGTCAGGAGGAAACCCTCCCTGTTGTATCTGAGGGCCAGTCAGTCAGGAGGAAACCCTCCTGTTGATCTGAGGGTCAGTCAGTCAGTCAGGAGGAAACCTCCTGCTGTATCTGAGGGTCAGTCAGTCAGGAGGAAACCCTCCCTGTTGTATCTGAGGGCCAGTCAGTCAGTCAGGAGGAAACCCTCCTGTTGTATCTGGGGGCCAGTCAGTCAGGAGGAAACCCTCCTGTTGTATCTGAGGGCGAGTCAGTCAGGAGGAAACCCCTCGTTGTATCTGAGGGCCAGTCAGGAGGAAACCCTCCCTGTTGTATCTGAGGGTCAGTCAGGAGGAAACCCTCCCTGTTGTATCTGAGGGCCAGTCGGTCAGGAGGAAACCCTCCCTGTTGTATCTGAGAGGCCAGTCAGTCAGTCAGGAGGAAACCCCTCCCTGTTGTATCTGAGGGTCAGTCACTCAGGAGGAAACCCTCCTGTTGTATCTGAGGGCCAGTCAGTCAGGAGGAAACCCTCCCTGTTGTATCTGAGGGCCAGTCAGTCAGGAGGAAACCCTCCCTGTTGTATCTGAGGGGCCAGTCAGTCAGGAGGAAACCCTCCCTGTTGTATCTGAGGGCCAGTCAGTCAGGAGGAAACCCTCCTGTTGTATCTGAGGGCCAGTCAGTCAGGAGGAAACCCTCCCTGTTGTATCTGAGGACCAGTCAGCCAGTCAGGAAGAAACCCTCCCTGTTGTATCTGAGGACCAGTCAGCCAGTCAGGAAGAAACCCTCCCTGTTGTATCTTGAGGGTCAGTCACTCAGGAGGAAACCCTCCCTGTTGTATCTGAGGGCCAGTCACTCAGGAGGAAACCCTCCCTGTTGTATCTGAGGGCCAGTCAGTCAGTCAGGAGGAAACCCTCCCTGTTGTATCTGAGGGCCAGTCAGTCAGGAGGAAACCCTCCCTGCTGTATCTGAGGGTCAGTCAGTCACTCAGGAGGAAACCCTCCTGTTGTATCTGAGGGTCAGTCAGTCACTCAGGAGGAAACCCTCCCCTGTTGTATCTGAGGGCCAGTCAGCCAGAGGGAGGAAACCCTCCCTGTTGTATCTGAGGGTCAGTCAGTCAGTCAGGAGGAAACCCTCCCTGTTGTATCTGAGGGCCAGTCACTCAGGAGGAAACCCTCCCTGTTGTATCTGAGGGCCAGTCAGTCAGTCAGGAGGAAACCCTCCTGTTGTATCTGAGGGCCAGTCAGTCAGGAGGAAACCCTCCTGCTGTATCTGAGGGCCTGTCAGTCACTCCAGGAGGAAACCCTCCCTGTTGTATCTGAGGGTCAGTCAGTCACTCAGGAGGAAACCCTCCCTGTCTGTATCTGAGGGCCAGTCAGCCAGGAGGAAACCCTCCTGTTGTATCTGAGGGTCAGCCAGTCGGCCAGGAGGAAACCCCCCTGTTGTATCTGAGGGTCAGTCAGTCAGTCAGGAGGAAACCCTCCCTGCCTGATCTGAGGGTCAGTCAGTCAGGGAGGAAACCCTCCCTGTTGTATCTGAGGGCCAGTCAGTCAGGAGGAAACCCTCCCTGTTGTATCTGAGGGCCAGTCAGGGGTCAGGAGGAAACCCTCCCTGTTGTATCTGGAGGGTCAGTCAGTCAGGAGGAAACCTCCCTGTTGTATCGAGGGGCCAGTCAGTCAGGGAGGAAACCCTCCCTGTTGTTTCTGAGGGCCAGTCAGTCAGTCAGAGAGGAAACCCTCCTGTTGTATCTGAGGGTCAGTCAGTCAGTCAGGAGGAAACCCTCCCTGTTGTATCTGAGGGCCAGTCAGGTCAGGGAGGAAACCCCCCGTTGTATCTGATGGTCAGTCAGTCAGGAGGAAACCCTCCCTGTTGTATCTGAGGGCCAGTCAGCCAGTCAGGAGGAAACCCTCCCTGCTTGTATCTGAGGGCCAGTCAGCCAGTCAGGAGGAAACCCTCCCTGTTGTATCTGAGGGTCAGTCAGGGAGGAAACCCTCCCTGTTGTATCTGAGGGCCAGTCAGTCAGGGAGGCAACCCTCCCTGTTGTACTCTGAGGGCCAGTCAGTCAGGAGGAAACCCTCCCTGTTGTATCTGAGGGCCAGTCAGCCAGGAGGAAACCCTCCTGTTGTATCTGAGGGTGTGCCACTCAGGAGGAAACCCTCCCTGTGTATCTGAGGCGCCAGTCAGTCAGTCAGGAGGCAACCCTCCCTGTTGTATCTGAGGGCCAGTCAGTCAGGAGGAAACCCTCCCTGTTGTATCTGAGGGCCAGTCAGTCAGTCAGGAGGCAACCCCTCCTGTTGTATCTGAGGGCCAGTCAGTCAGGAGGAACCTCCCTGTTGTATCTGAGGGCCAGTCAGTCAGGGAGGAAATCCTCCCTGTTGTATCTGAGGGAGGTCTGGGGGGTAGAAGGGATGAGATCTCAGCTTGTTGAAGGGTGCTGATGCTAGATGGTATTGTCTTCCTGCGTTGTATGGTGAATGGTGCTGATGCTAGATGGTATCTTCCTGCGGGGTTGTATGGTGAATGGTGCTGATGCTAGATGGTATCTTTCCCGCTGGTTGTATGGTGAATGGTGCTGATGCTAGATGGTATCTTCCCTGCGGTTGTATGGTGAATGGTGCTGATGCTAGATGGTATCTTCCTGCGGTTGTATGGTGCTGATGCTAGATGGCTATCTTCCTGCGGTTGTATGGGTGAATGGTGCTGATGCTAGATGGTATCTTCCTGCGTTGTATGGTGAATGGTGCTTGATGCTAGATGGTATCTTCCTGCGCGTTGTATGGTGAATGGTGCTGATGCTAGATGGTATCTTCCTGCGGTTGTATGGTGCTGATGCTAGATGGTATCTTCCTGCAGTTGTATGGTGAATGGTGCTGATGCTAGATGGTATCTTCCGAGGCACGGAGGGCTCGTTAGTCGTTGCTGTTCCTGCAAGGTCACGCGTCCATGTTTTGGGAAACATATTTTCCTGTGTTTATTTAAGCTGCAGATTAAGACTGGATTCCAGTAACATACAGGCAGCGGAGCGGTCTGGAGAGTAAAAGGCAGGAAGAAGGAGTTTTTAGACTTATTAACCTAGACTTAGTTACCTAGAAGTACAAACATAGTTGTGTTTTTCGGTTATTACATGAATTTATATCCGGAAGTTTTCTAAACTTACCCACAATGCACTTTTTTTTCTCAACGTCATACAGAGTTCGTATGCTAGCTCGGTAGCTAGCTCACGCTGGCTAACTAATTACATTCCAGACCAAGTGTTGGCGGTGGTGAGCTACAGTCCTACCAATCACAGGAAGTGTGACGTAAACAAGGAACAGGTATGCAGCAGGCTCCTCACCTAGCCTTGTGGCTGTGTTATCTAGCGGGAACCCCTTTAATTAACACAGCATGCTCCTCTCTCTCCTCCTCCCTCTCTCTCCCCTCCCTCTCCCTCCTCCCCCCTCTCTCCCCCCCCTCTCCCTCTCTCTCCTCCCTCTCTCCCCTCCCTCTCTCCCCTCCCTCTCTCTCTCTCTCTCTCTCTCTCTCTCTCTCCCCCCCCTCTCTCTCCCCTCTCTCTCTCCCCTCTCTCTCCCCCCTCTCTTCCCCTCTCCTCCCCCTCTCTCCCCCCTCTCTCTCTCTCCCCTCTCTCTCTCTCCCCTCTCTCTCCCCTCTCTCTCTCCCCTCTCTCTCTCTCCCCTCTCTCCCCCTCCTCTCTTCTCCCCTCTCTCTCTCCCCCCTCTCTCCGCTCCTCTCTGCCCCCGTCTCTCTCTCGCTCTCTCTCTCGCCTTCTCTCGCTCTCTCTCGCTCTCTCTCTCGCTCTCTCTGTCTCTCTCTCCCTCTCTCTGCTCTCTCTCTCCCCCTCTCGCCCCTCTCCCCCTCCCTCTCTCTCCCCTGTCTCTTCTCTCCCCTGTCTCTCTCGCTCGCTCTCTCTCTCTCCCCCTCCCTCTCTCTCTCTCAGGCCTGTGCTCAGCTGGTTCTAATCTATCGTCTTAATAAAGCTTGGAGGAGTTTGAATAAACTCCTCTCTGCTGATTTCAGTTCTTATCCAGATGGGCTGAGTGTTTTGTTCTGCGAGGATACAGAAACCCTGTCTGGAGACGGGCTAGCTAGATGACCTGTTCCCCAACCCCCCCTCATCAGAACAACACAGTACTACTTTACCCTTACATCTGCCCTGGTGATGAACACATACCAACCAGTACAGCTGTCAGACAATCTGACTGAAATGCAATCTTTTCTATATTCTCTCTCCTTGGAAAGCACTGTCCTTCTCTCACTCGGTCGTTTTTTTGGGGAGAGAAACCCTGCCCCTCGTGTTATTTCACAGTCGTTATGGTTCAAGAGCCCTAAAGGAGGAACTGCACAATGGTTAGAGAGTGGGGTAGCTTATCCTGGAGGAAGATCTGAGGGCTCTTCTCCTCAGAAAGGCTGTTCTTAGAGGACTAGGGTAATTCACGGTAGAGGACTAAGGTAATTCCACAGTGAAGGGCTGTCGGGTAATTCCACGGTAAGAGGGCTGTCGGGTAATTCCACGGTAGAGGGCTGTCGGGTAATTCCACGGAGAGGACTATAGGGTAATTCCACGGTAGAGGACTATAGGGTAATTCCACGGTAGAGACTATAGGGTAATTCCAACGGTAGAGGACTGTAGGGATTCCACGGTAGAGACATATAGGGTAATTCACGGTAGAGGACTATAGGTAATTCCACGGTAGAGGACTATAGGTAATTCCACAGTAGAGGACTATAGGGTAATTCCACAGTAGAGGATCATAGGTAATTCCACAGTGAGGACTATAGGGTAATTCCACAGTAGAGGACTATAGGGCAATTCCGCCAGTAGAGGACTATAGGGTAATTCCACAGTAGAGGACTATAG
>NW_025547497.1:5000-10216 GCF_905237065.1 Salmo salar
ATACCCCCAAGACATGCTAAACGCTCACCATTACAATAACAGGGGAGGTTAGCATTTTATATCATACCCCCAAGACATGCTAACCTCTCACCATTACAATAACAGGGGAGGTTATATCATACCCCAAGACATGCTAACCTCTCACCATTACAATAACAGGGGAGGTTATATCATACCCCCAAGACATGCTAACCTCTCACCATTACAACAACAGGGGAGGTTAGCATTTTATATCATACCACCAAGACATGCTAACCTCTCACCATTACAATAACAGGGGAGGTTAGCATTTTATATCATACCTCCAAGACATGCTAACCTCTCACTATTACAATAACAGAGGAAGTTAGCATTTTATATCATACCACCAAGACATGCTAACCTCTCACCATTACAATAACAGGGGAGGTTAGCATTTTATATCATACCCCCAAGACATGCTAACCTCTCACCATTACAATAACAGGGGAAGTTAGCATTTTATATCATACCCCCAAGACATGCTAACCTCTCACCATTACAATAACAGGGGAGGTTAGCATTTTATATCATACCACCAAGACATGCTAACCTCTCACCATTACAATAACAGGGGAGGTTAGCATTTTATATCATACCACCAAGACATGCTAACCTCTCACCATTACAATAACAGGGAGGTTAGCATTTTATATCATACCTCCAAGACATGCTAACCTCTCACCATTACAATAACAGGGGAGGTTAGCATTTTATATCATACCACCAAGACATGCTAACCTCTCACCATTACAATAACAGGGGAGGTTGGCTTTTCATTCATTCAGGATTATCCGAAAACAAATGACCTTGGAATCCTCACTGGGGTGATGTGTGGGTACAGTGTTATCACAGCATCGCACACACACACACACACACACACACACACACACACACACACACACACACACACACACACACACACACACACACACACACACACACACACAGCATCAACCACACACACACACACACACACACACACACACACACACACACACACACACACACACACACACACACACACAGATCAACCCCTCACACACACACAGACAGATCAACCCCTCACACACACACACACACACACACACACACACACACACACACACACACACACACACACACACACACACACACACACACGGCTCTAATCCAATATCCTTCCTGTCTCCTCCAGTTTCATTTTCCATTGGTGTGATGTGTTCCCTGTACCTGACTCTACATTCATCTATTGAAGCAGAAAGGACTTGGGCTGGAGGCCAACACCTCAGCTTCCTTCTATACAGAACCGACCTGTCAGGAGGCTGAGGGATACTGCAGCACCTCAGCTTCCTTCTATACAGAACCGACCTGTCAGAAGGCTGAGGGATACTGCAGCACCTCAGCTTCCTTCTATACAGAACCGACCTGTCAGAAGGCTGAGGGATACTGCAGCACCTCAGCTTCCTTCTATACAGAACCGACCTGTCAGAAGGCTGACGGATACTGCAGCACCTCAGCTTCCTTCTATACAGAACCGACCTGTCAGGAGGCTGAGGGATACTGCAGCACCTCAGCTTCCTTCTATACAGAACCGACCTGTCAGGAGGCTGAGGGATACTGCAGCACCTCAGCTTCCTTCTATACAGAACTCGACCTGTCAGGAGGCTGAGGGATACTGCAGCACCTCAGCTTCCTTCTATACAGAACCGACCTGTCAGGAGGCTGAGGGATACTGCAGCACCTCAGCTTCCTTCTATACAGAACCGACCTGTCAGGAGGCTGACGGATACTGCAGCACCTCAGCTTCCTTCTATACAGAACTCGACCTGTCAGGAGGCTGAGGGATACTGCAGCACCTCAGCTTCCTTCTATACAGAACCGACCTGTCAGGAGGCTGACGGATACTGCAGCACCTCAGCTTCCTTCTATACAGAACCGACCTGTCAGAAGGCTGACGGATACTGCAGCACCTCAGCTTCCTTCTATACAGAACCGACCTGTCAGGAGGCTGACGGATACTGCAGCACCTCAGCTTCCTTCTATACAGAACCGACCTGTCAGAAGGCTGACGGATACTGCAGCACCTCAGCTTCCTTCTATACAGAACCGACCTGTCAGGAGGCTGAGGGATACTGCAGCACCCTCAGCTTCCTTCTATACAGAACCGACCTGTCAGAAGGCTGAGGGATACTGCAGCACCGTACACACACTGTCTCTCTCTCTCTCTCTCTCTCCATCACTCTTTCTCTCTCTCATCACTCTTTCTCTCTCTCTCTCTCTCTCCCCCTTCTCCCCCCCTCTCTCCCACTTTCTCCCCCTCTCTCTCTCTCTCTCTCCCTTTCTCTCCCTCTCTCTCTCTCCCCTTTCTCTCCCCTCTCTCTCTCTCTCTCTCTCTCTCCCTCACTCTTCTCCATCACCTTTCTCTCTCTCATCACTCATTCTCTCTCTCTCTCATCACTCTTTCTCTCTCTCTCTCTCTCTCTCTCTCTCTCTTTCTCCCCCTCTCTCTCCCCCCTTTCTCTCCCCCCTCCCCTTCTCCCCCTCTCTCTCTCTCTCTCTCTCTCCCCCTTTCTCTCCCTCAATTACATCTTAAATTACAGCTGAATTTGTGATTAAAATACTGTGATAGCCCTAGTTTTAAATGTTTTTATTAGGCTACCAGTAATATAATTCCTGTCTGTTAAACACCTCCATTTGTGTGTGTGTGTGTGTGTGTGTGTGTGTGTGTGTGTGTGTGTGTGTGTGTGTGTGTGTGTGTGTGTGTGTGAGAAGAGGAGCACTACACCAGCACTAGTGAAGCAGGCTTTTAACATTGCCCCTTTTACAGCCTTACTAGCTAACCCCTACTAGCTAACCCCTACTAGCTAACCACTACTAGCTAACCCCTACTAGCTAACCCCCTACTAGCTAACCCCTACTAGCTAACCACTACTAGCTAACCCCTACTAGCTAACCACTACTAGCTAACCCCTACTAGGTAACACCTACTAGCTAACCACTACTAGCTAACCACTACTAGCTAACCCCTACTAGCTAACCACTAGCCGCCTCACCACCTTCAACAGCATGACCTATTGGTTTATGTCAAGGGGTCGGGTCAAGGCTATGCGAAGCTCATGCGACAAGTGGCCCACTGGCCACATATGGAACAGGATGTGACATAGTACAAAAAGGGGGAAGCTTAACCTGTTGCCAGTTCCAACCTTCCAACCCGCTCCACAGAGCACCTTTACAACACCCCCGTCCATGGAGTTCAATACAGAATAGAGTGGGATTCCTCTGGTTGATCCTGGTCGCGTCCTTGTCGAATCCACCTGGATGCTGAGAACGTGTACTGCAAACACAGTAAGGTCCACACCTGCTGTATTCAGCATTTCACTGTGAGGTCTACACCTGTTGTATTCAGCATTTCACTGTAAGGTCTACTACACCTGCTGTATTCAGCATTTCACTGTGAGGTCTACTACACCTGTTGTATTCAGCATTTCACTGTGAGGTCCTACACCTGTTGTATTCAGCATTTCACTGTAAGGTCTACTACACCTGTTGTATTCAGCATTTCACTGTAAGGTCTACTACACCTGTTGTATTCAGCATTTCACTGTGAGGTCTACTACACCTGTTGTATTCAGCATTTCACTGTAAGGTCTACTACACCTGTTGTATTCAGCATTTCACTGTGAGGTCTACTACACCTGTTGTATTCAGCATTTCACTGTGAGGTCTACTACACCTGTTGTATTCAGCATTTCACTGTGAGGTCTACTACACCTGCTGTATTCAGCATTTCACTGTGAGGTCTACTACACCTGCTGTATTCAGCATTTCACTGTGAGGTCTACTACACCTGTTGTATTCAGCATTTCACTGTGAGGTCTACTACACCTGTTGTATTCAGCATTTCACTGTGAGGTCTACTACACCTGTTGTATTCAGCATTTCACTGTGAGGTCTACTACACCTGTTGTATTCAGCATTTCACTGTGAGGTCTACTAAACCTGTTGTATTCAGCATTTCACTGTGAGGTCTACTACACCTGTTGTATTCAGCATTTCACTGTGAGGTCTACTACACCTGTTGTATTCAGCATTTCACTGTGAGGTCTACTACACCTGTTGTATTCAGCATTTCACTGTGAGGTCTACTACACCTGTTGTATTCAGCATTTCACTGTGAGGTCTACTACACCTGTTGTATTCAGCATTTCACTGTAAGGTCTACTACACCTGCTGTATTCAGCATTTCACTGTGAGGTCTACTACACCTGTTGTATTCAGCATTTCACTGTGAGGTCTACTACACCTGTTGTATTCAGCATTTCACTGTGAGGTCTACTACACCGTTGTATTCAGCATTTCACTGTGAGGTCTACTACACCTGTTGTATTCAGCATTTCACTGTGAGGTCTACTACACCTGTTGTATTCAGCATTTCACTGTGAGGTCTACTACACCTGTTGTATTCAGCATTTCACTGTGAGGTCTACGAACACCTGTTGTATTCAGCATTTCACTGTGAGGTCTACTACACCTGTTGTATTCAGCATTTCACTGTGAGGTCTACTACACCTGTTGTATTCAGCATTTCACTGTGAGGTCTACTACACCTGTTGTATTCAGCATTTCACTGTGAGGTCTACTACACCTGTTGTATTCAGCATTTCACTGTGAGGTCTACTACACCTGTTGTATTCAGCATTTCACTGTGAGGTCTACTACACCTGTTGTATTCAGCATTTCACTGTGAAGTCTACTACACCTGTTGTATTCAGCATTTCACTGTGAGGTCTACTACACCTGTTGTATTCAGCATTTCACTGTGAGGTCTACTACACCTGCTGTATTCAGCATTTCACTGTGAGGTCTACTACACCTGTTGTATTCAGCATTTCACTGTGAGGTCTACTACACCTGTTGTATTCAGCATTTCACTGTGAGGTCTACTACACCTGTTGTATTCAGCATTTCACTGTGAGGTCTACTACACCTGTTGTATTCAGCATTTCACTGCTGAGGTCTACTACACCTGTTGTATTCAGCATTTCACTGTGAGGTCTACTACACCTGCTGTATTCAGCATTTCACTGTGAGGTCTACTACACCTGTTGTATTCAGCATTTCACTGTGAGGTCTACTACACCGTTGTATTCAGCATTTCACTGTGAGGTCTACTACACTGCTGTATTCAGCATTTCACTGTGAGGTCTACTACACCT
>NW_025547498.1:0-2500 GCF_905237065.1 Salmo salar
CCATGTTATACCATACATACCATATCATGTTATACATACCATACCTCCATGTCATACCATGTTATACCATACCATACTCATACCATGTTATAACCTTACTATACCATACCATGTTATACATACATACATGTCATACCATGCACTAATAATAATGTAAACAAATAATAATCTCATACATGTTATACATACATCCCATGTTATACCTATACCATACATGTTATACCATACCAATCTCCATACCATGTTATACCACACAATACATCCCAAGTTATACCATACATACCATGTTATAATAATACATTATCATGTATAATACATAATAATCATGTTATACATACATAATACATCCATGTTAGTAATACTCCATACTATCCCCATACCATTCTACAAATAATCATAATGTATACATGTATAATAATAATGTATACCATAATCTCATACAGTATAATAAAATGTTATACATACCATAATAATGTTATACCATAATAATAATGTATAAGATACCAAAAATGATTAATTTATACCATACATACATATATACAATGTTATAATTAATACATACATGTTATACATGTTATACATACCATGTCATTCACCATACCACTACATGTTATACATACATACATACATACATGTTATAACATAATAATAATGTATAATAATGTATACATGTTATACCACACCATACATAATGTCATACATGCCATAATACCATAATGTAAACATACATAATTATTGTTATACATACCATACATGTTATACATACCAATTCATAATGTTATACCACACAATACATCAAGTTATAACTATACATACCATGTTTTATACACTACCATACATACATACCATCCCATGTTATACCATACCATACCATACCATCCCATGTTATATCATACCATACCATCCCATGTTATACCATACCATACCATCCATATTATAATAATAATAATGTTATAATACCATACATGTTATACATACATACATACATGTTATACATAATAAATAATCCCATGTTATAATAATGTTATACATACATACCATGTATACATGTTATACATACCATACCATGTGATACCATAACATAAAGTTATAATAAATAATAATATGATACATACAGTATAATACATAATAATCCATGTTATATAACATCCATGTTATACCATACCATACCATACCATGTTATACCATACCATACCATACCATACAATGTTTTACCATACCATACCATCCCATGTTATACCATACCATGTCATACCATACCATACCATGTCATACCATACCATGTCATACCATGTTATACCATACTATACCATACTATACCATGTTATACCATACCATACCATGTTATACCATATCATACCATACCATACCATGTCATACCCATACCATACCATGTCATACCATGTTATACCATACCATACCATGTCATACCATACCATGTCATACCATGTTATACCATACTATACCATGTTATACCATACCATACCATACTCATGTTATACCATACCATACCATACCATGTCATACCATACCATACCATGTTATACCATGTTATACCATACCATATCATGTCATACCATACCATACCATACCTTGTTATACCATACCATACTATACCATACCATACCATACCATACCATCCCATGTTATACCATACCATACCATACCATCCCATGTTATACCATACCATACCATACCATCCCATGTTATACCATACCATACCATTCCATACCATTCCCTACCATACCATACCATTCCATACCATGTCATACCATGTTATACCATACCATACCATGTCATACCATCTCATACCATGTTATACCATACTATACCATGTTATACCATACCATACCATACCATGTTATACCATATTACCATACCATACCATGTCATACCATGTTATACCATACCATACCATGTCATACCATGTTATACCATACCATACCATACCATACAATGTTATACCATACCATACCATACCATGTTATACCATGTTATACCATACCATGTCATACCATACCATACCATGTTATACCATACCATACCATACCATACCATGTTATACCATACCATACCATACCATGTTATACCATACCATGTCATACCATGTTATACAACACACCATACCATACCATGTCATACCATGCCATACCATACCATACCATGTTAAACCATACCATACCATCCCATGTTATACCATACCATACCATGTTATACCATACCAATTCCATACTCATGTTATACCACACAATACCATCCCAAGTTATACCATACCATACCATGTTATACCATACCATACCATACCATACCATACCATACCATCCCATGTTATACCATACCATACCATACCATCCCATGTTATACCATACCATACCATCCCATGTTATACCATACCATACCATCCCATGTTATACCATACCATACCATACCATGTTATACCATACCATACCATGTTATACCATACCATACCATACCATGTTATACCATACCATACCATACC
>NW_025547498.1:7500-32344 GCF_905237065.1 Salmo salar
GTTATTTACTGTCCTAAACTGTAGACGTGATCAGATATAAACCAGATCCCACTGAAAGGGTTATTTACTGTCCTAAACTGTAGACGTGATCAGATATAAATCAGATCCCACTGAAAGGGTTATTTACTGTCCTAAACTGTAGACGTGATCAGATATAAACCAGATCCCACTGAAAGGGCTCTTCAGCTGTCCTAAACTGTAGACGTGATCAGATATAAACCAGATCCCACTGAAAGGGTTATTTACTGTCCTAAACTGTAGATATGATCAGATATAAACCAGATCCCACTGAAAGGGTTATTTACTGTCCTAAACTGTAGACGTGATCAGATATAAATCAGATCCCACTGAAAGGGTTATTTACTGTCCTAAACTATAGACGTGATCAGATATAAACCAGATCCCACTGAAAGGGTTATTTACTGTCCTAAACTGTAGAGTGATCAGATATAAACCAGATCCCACTGAAAGGGTTATTTACTGTCCTAAACTGTAGACGTGATCAGATATAAACCAGATCCCAATGAAAGGGTTATTTACTGTCCTAAACTGTAGATGTGATCAGATATAAACCAGATCCCAATGAAAGGGTTATTTACTGTCCTAAACTGTAGATGTGATCAGATATAAACCAGATCCCACTGAAAGAGCTCTTCAGCTGTCCTAAACTGTAGATGTGATCAGATATAAACCAGATCCCACTGAAAGGGTTCTTTAGCCCATCCTAAGATACATGAGGATGAGTCTGATAATGTTTATCACGTTGTTCATTTGAGTGTGTGTGAGAGAGAGAGAGAGAGAGAGAGAGAGAGAGAGAGAAGGAGAGAGAGAAGGAGAGAGAGAGAGACAGAGAGAGAGGGAGAGAGAGACAGAGGGAGAGAAGGAGAGAGAGAGAGACAGAGAGAAAGAGAGAGAGAGAGAGAGAGAGAGAGGGAGAGAGAAGGAGAGAGAGAAGGAGAGAGAGAGACAGAGAGATAGTGTAAAGGAGAGAGAGAGAGAAGGAGAGAGAGAGACAGAGAGAGAGTGTAAAGGACATAGGAGTCTGAGATAAGACTGTCTGGTGTATGTTGTGTGACTGACAAGGTGGGTAACACAGACGGACATGGAGAGAGAGAGGGGGTGATGAGAGGCGAGGAGGGGTGAGGAGAGGAGATTCAGGGCTCAGGCACAGCCAGGGGTGAAAGGCGGTGCTCAGCTCAAACTGATAGCCCTGGGACGTGAGGCAGCTGACGGACTGACCGTGGTGACAGGGAAGCATCTCTGAGACGATGTTTACTCCACGGGAATATCTACAGGCCTAAGTCTCTGCTAAAAAGAGCTAGGCTCTCCTCTTGTCTCATCTCATCTCTATCATCTGTCTGGTCCTAGCTGTCCGATAACCGGATGATTCAGAGATTTAGAGGAGAGATGCCACTCGGTCCGGCCCAGACACCAAGACATGCCGACTGACACTCACAAATCAACTAAATAGGACTGAGGCAGTCCTGCTGTGAAAACTCCAGCGACATTTTTCCACTTTTTCATCATTTTATTCTCTCCGCACGTGTCTAATGCTATTCAATGATGAACATGACATACTCGCAAATCAACCAAACAGGATTGGGAGACAGCGCTGCTGCTGGGAAAACTCCAGTGTCATTCTACCTCTTCTTTTCTCTATATGTACACTTGTTGTCTAATGCTTGGCCTGTTCACCCGTTACCGTCTAGAAGGCAGAGGAGACACTACAGGTGCATCAAAGCTGGGACCGAGAGACTGAAAACCAGCTTCTATCAGACTGTTAAACAGTTACCACTAGCCAGCCTCCGCCCAGTACTCTACCCTGAACCTTAATCACCGTTACTAGCAGGCTACCACCCGGTACTCTACCCTGAACCTTAGTCACCGTTACTAGCAGGCTACCACCCGGTACTCTACCCTGAACCTTAATCACCGTTACTAGCAGGCTACCACCCGGTACTCTACCCTGAACCTTAGTCACCGTTACTAGCAGGCTACCACCCGGTACTCTACCCTGAACCTTAGTCACCGTTACTAGCAGGCTACCACCCGGTACTCTACCCTGAACCTTAATCACCGTTACTAGCAGGCTACCACCCGGTACTCTACCCTGAACCTTAATCACCGTTACTAGCAGGCTACCACCCGGTACTCTACCCTGCCCTGAACCTTAGTCACCGTTACTAGCAGGCTACCACCCGGTACTCTACCCTGAACCTTAGTCACCGTTCCTAGCCGGCTACCACCAGGTACTGCACCCTGAACCCTAGTCACCGTTACTAGCAGGCTACCACCCGATACTCTACCCTGAACCTTAGTCACCGTTACTAGCAGGCTACCACCCGGTACTCTACCCTGAACCTTAGTCACCGTTACTAGCCGGCTACCACCCGGTACTCTACCCTGCCCTGAACCTTAGTCACCGTTACTAGCAGGCTACCACCAGGTACTCTACCCTGAACCTTAGTCACCGTTACTAGCAGGCTACCACCCGGTACTCTACCCTGAACCTTAGTCACCGTTACTAGCCGGCTACCACCAGGTACTGTACCCTGAACCCTAGTCACCGTTACTAGCAGGCTACCACCCGATACTCTACCCTGAACCTTAGTCACCGTTACTAGCAGGCTACCACCCGGTACTCTACCCTGAACCTTAGTCACCGTTACTAGCAGGCTACCACCCGGTACTCTACCCTGAACCTTAGTCACCGTTACTAGCAGGCTACCACCCGGTACTCTACCCTAAA
Organism: Salmo salar; assembly: GCF_905237065.1. Lineage (NCBI taxonomy): Eukaryota > Metazoa > Chordata > Actinopteri > Salmoniformes > Salmonidae > Salmo > Salmo salar. The sequence continues at coordinate 10,250 of NW_025547498.1, forward strand.
CCTTAGTCACCGTTACTTGTAGGCTACCACCCGGTACTCTACCCTGAACCTTAGTCACCGTTACTAGCAGGCTACCACCCGGTACTCTACCCTGAACCTTAGTCACCGTTACTAGCAGGCTACCACCAGGTACTCTACCCTGCACTGAACCTTAGTCACCGTTACTAGCCGGCTACCACCCGGTACTCTACCCTGCCCTGAACCTTAGTCACCGTTACTAGCAGGCTACCACCAGGTACTCTACCCTGAACCTTAGTCACCGTTACTAGCAGGCTACCACCCGGTACTCTACCCTGAACCTTAGTCACCGTTACTAGCTGGCTACCCCCCGGTACTCTACCCTGAACCTTAGTCATCGTTACTAGCCGGCTACCTCCTGGTACTCTACCCTGAACTACTGTCCATACACACAATCCTATAAAACTACTGTCCATACACACCATCCGATTTAACTACTGTCTATGCACACCATCCTACATAACTACTGTCTATACTGTCTATACACACCATCCTATATAACTACTGTCTATACTGTCTATACACACCATCATATAATACTACTGTCTATACTGTCTATACACACCATCCTATATAACTACTGTCTATACTGTCTATACACACCATCATATACAACTACTGTCCATACACACCATGCTATATAACTACTGTCTATACTGTCTATACACACCATCCTATATAACTACTGTCTATACTGTCTATACACACCATCATATAATACTACTGTCTATCCTGTCTATACACACCATCCTATATAACTACTGTCTATACACACCATCCTATATAACTACTGTCTATACTGTCTCTACACACCATCCTATATAACTACTGTCCATACACACCATCCTATATAACTACTGTCTATAAACACCATCCTATATAACTACGGTCTATACACACCATCATATAATACTACTGTCTATACTGTCTATAAACACCATCCTATATAACTACTGTCTATACTGTCTATAAACACCATCCTATATAACTACTGTCTATACTGTCTATACACACCATCCTATATAACTACTGTCTATAAACACCATCCTATATAACTACTGTCTATACACACCATCCTATATAACTACTGTCTATACACACCATCCTATATAACTACTGTCTATACACACCATCCTATATAACTACTGTCTATACACACCATCCTATATAACTACTGTCTATACACACCATCCTATATAACTACTGTCTATACTGTCTATAAACACCATCCTATACAACTACTGTTTATACACACCATCCTATATAACTACTGTCTATACACACCATCCTATATAACTACTGTCTATACACACCATCCTATATAACTACTGTCTGTTCACACCATCCTATATAACTACTGTCTATACACACCATCCTATATAACTACTGTCTATACACACCATCCTATATAACTACTGTCTATACACACCATCCTATATAACTACTGTCTATAAACACCATCCTATATAACTACTGTCTATACACACCATCCTATATAACTACTGTCTATACACACCATCCTATATAACTACTGTCTATACACACCATCCTATATAACTACTGTCTATACACACCATCCTATATAACTACTGTCTATACTGTCTATACACACCATCCTATATAACTACTGTCTATACTGTCTATAAACACCATCCTATATAACTACTGTCTATACACACCATCCTATATAACTACTGTCTATAAACACCATCCTATATAACTACTACCTATACTGTCTATAAACACCATCCTATACAACTACTGTCTATACACACCATCCTATATAACTACTGTCTATACACACCATCCTATATAACTACTGTCTATACACACCATCCTATATAACTACTGTCTATACACACCATCCTATATAACTACTGTCTATACTGTCTATAAACACCATCCTATACAACTACTGTCTATACACACCATCGTTTACAACTACTGTCTATACTGTCTATACACACCATCCTATATAACTACTGTCTATACTGTCTATAAACACCATCCTATACAACTACTGTCTATACACACCATCCTATATAACTACTGTCTATAAACACCATCCTATATAACTACTGTCTATACACACCATCCTATATAACTACTGTCTATACACACCATCCTATATAACTACTGTCTATACACACCATCCTATATAACTACTGTCTATACACACCATCCTATATAACTACTGTCTATACACACCATCCTATATAACTACTGTCTATACTGTCTATAAACACCATCCTATACAACTACTGTTTATACACACCATCCTGTATAACTACTGTCTATACACACCATCCTATATAACTACTGTCTATACTGTCTATAAACACCATCCTATACAACTACTGTTTATACACACCATCCTATATAACTACTGTCTATACACACCATCCTATATAACTACTGTCTATACACACCATCCTATATAACTACTGTCTGTTCACACCATCCTATATAACTACTGTCTATACACACCATCCTATATAACTACTGTCTATACACACCATCCTATATAACTACTGTCTATACACACCATCCTATATAACTACTGTCTATAAACACCATCCTATATAACTACTGTCTATACACACCATCCTATATAACTACTGTCTATACACACCATCCTATATAACTACTGTCTATACACACCATCCTATATAACTACTGTCTATACACACCATCCTATATAACTACTGTCTATACTGTCTATACACACCATCCTATATAACTACTGTCTATACTGTCTATAAACACCATCCTATATAACTACTGTCTATACACACCATCCTATATAACTACTGTCTATAAACACCATCCTATATAACTACTACCTATACTGTCTATAAACACCATCCTATACAACTACTGTCTATACACACCATCCTATATAACTACTGTCTATACACACCATCCTATATAACTACTGTCTATACACACCATCCTATATAACTACTGTCTATACACACCATCCTATATAACTACTGTCTATACTGTCTATAAACACCATCCTATACAACTACTGTCTATACACACCATCGTTTACAACTACTGTCTATACTGTCTATACACACCATCCTATATAACTACTGTCTATACTGTCTATAAACACCATCCTATACAACTACTGTCTATACACACCATTCTATATAACTGCTGTCCATACACACCATCCTATATAACTACTGTCTATAAACACCATCCTATATAATGACATTGCTCGTTCTTATATTTCTATATTTCTGAATTCCTCTCTTTTTATTTTGGGGGATTTGTGTGTATTATTTTGTATTGTTAGGTAGGAACATGAACACAGGGAAAATTTCACTGCACCTGTGATAACATCTGCAAAATGTGTGTACGCGACCAATCTAATTCGATTGGTCTGTAGTGATGAACACTGTTTCATAGGTCAGAGACATGGTTTTCTCCATCTGTACACTTGTTGTCTGTTGCTTGGTATGCAGTCATGAACATTGTTTCTTTCACAGGGCTATATAAAACCATTTATCTGGAGAGAGATGTGATTACTGAGATTCAGCCTGCTCCCTAGATGAGCTGTTTATTGTGCTATCACACCCCAGGGGCCGTCTCTCTCTCTCTCTCTCTCTCTCTCTCTCTCTCTCTCTCTCTCTCTCTCTCTCTCTCTCTCTCTCTCTCTCTCTCTCTCTCTCTCTCTCTCTCTCATTTTTTTCTCCTCCCTCCAACTCTCTTCCTCTCCTCCCTGCACCCCATTCTCATTTTGGAGGAAAAGTCCCTCTGATTTATATGCAAAGTTTATTTTATTTTATTAAACCCAAATTGTTCATATCAAACATCCAGGAGATTAATTCAATCTAAACGCTGTCATAGTTTAGTATGCAATACAGGTGTGGTTGAGGTGTTACTGTGGAATATAATAATACAGGTGTGGTTGAGGTGTTACTGTAGAATATAATAATACAGGTGTGGTTGAGGTGTTACTGTGGAATATAATAATACAGGTGTGGTTGAGGTGTTACTGTAGAATATAATAATACAGGTGTGGTTGAGGTGTTACTGTGGAATATAATAATAAAGGTGTGGTTGAGGTGTTACTGTAGAATATAATAATACAGGTGTGGTTGAGGTGTTACTGTGGAATATAATAATACAGGTGTGGTTGAGGTGGTACTGTAGAATATAATAATACAGGTGTGGTTGAGGTGGTACTGTAGAATATAATAATACAGGTGTGGTTGAGGTGGTACTGTAGAATATAATAATACAGGTGTGGTTGAGGTGTTACTGTGGAATATAATAATACAGGTGTGGTTGAGGTGTTACTGTAGAATATAATAATACAGGTGTGGTTGAGGTGTTACTGTAGAATATAATAATACAGGTGTGGTTGAGGTGTTACTGTAGAATATAATAATACAGGTGAGGTTGAGGTGTTACTGTAGAATATAATAATACAGGTGTGGTTGAGGTGTTACTGTAGAATATAATAATACAGGTGTGGTTGAGGTGTTACTGTAGAATATAATAATGCAGGTGTGGTTGAGGTGTTACTGTAGAATATAATAATACAGGTGTGGTTGAGGTGTTACTGTAGAATATAATAATACAGGTGTGGTTGAGGTGTTACTGTGGAATATAATAATACAGGTGTGGTTGAGGTGTTACTGTAGAATATAATAATACAGGTGTGGTTGAGGTGTTACTGTAGAATATAATAATACAGGTGTGGTTGAGGTGTTACTGTAGAATATAATAATACAGGTGTGGTTGAGGTGTTACTGTAGAATATAATAATACAGGTGTGGTTGAGGTGGTACTGTAGAATATAATAATACAGGTGTGGTTGAGGTGTTACTGTAGAATATAATAATACAGGTGTGGTTGAGGTGTTACTGTAGAATATAATAATACAGGTGTGGTTGAGGTGTTACTGTAGAATATAATAATACAGGTGTGGTTGAGGTGTTACTGTAGAATATAATAATACAGGTGTGGTTGAGGTGTTACTGTAGAATATAATAATACAGGTGTGGTTGAGGTGTTACTGTGGAATATAATAATACAGGTGTGGTTGAGGTGTTACTGTAGAATATAATAATACAGGTGTGGTTGAGGTGTTACTGCAGAATATAATAATACAGGTGTGGTTGAGGTGTTACTGTAGAATATAATAATACAGGTGTGGTTGAGGTGTTACTGTAGAATATAATAATACAGGTGTGGTTGAGGTGTTACTGTAGAATATAATAATACAGGTGAGGTGTTACTGTGGAATATAATAATACAGGTGTGGTTGAGGTGTTACTGTAGAATATAATAATACAGGTGTGGTTGAGGTGGTACTGTAGAATATAATAATACAGGTGTGGTTGAGGTGTTACTGTAGAATATAATAATACAGGTGTGGTTGAGGTGTTACTGTAGAATATAATAATACAGTGGTGTGCCTGTGTGCATGGCATACCAATAGCCTACCTTCTTGTATGCGATCCAGTCGAACACTCTGTCTATGTCCGTGGCGTCGTACACCTCCTGAGAGATAGGATGGGAGCTGGCCAGACCGTCCAGCATCATCACCTCATGGAGAACATCAGTCAGGAAACGCTGCTTCTCCTGAGGGTCACAGGGTCAGAGGTCAAAGGTCAGAGAGGTCGATGACACACGAGATAGGTGTCAGTCACTACTGTAGCAAAACAACAACGAATACAACGGGGAAGCACTTGGAAAGAGGTCTTCTGAACTCAGTAGGACTACTTGGTTAAATAAAGAGGTCTTCTGAACTCAGTAGGACTACTTGGTTAAATAAAGAGGTCTTCTGACCTCAATGGGACTACTTGGTTAAATAAAGAGGTCTTCTGAACTCAATAGGACTAATTGGTTAAATAAAGAGGTCTTCTGACCTCAATGGGACTACTTGGTTAAATAAAGAGGTCTTCTGAACTCAATAGGACTACTTGGTTAAATAAAGAGGTCTTCTGACCTCAATGGGACTACTTGGTTAAATAAAGAGATCTTCTGAACTCAGTAGGACTACTTGGTTAAATAAAGAGGTCTTCTGAACTCAGTAGGACTACTTGGTTAAATAAAGAGGTCTTTTGACCTCAATGGGACTACTTGGTTAAATAAAGAGATCTTCTGAACTCAGTAGGACTACTTGGTTAAATAAAGAGGTCTTCTGAACTCAGTAGGACTACTTGGTTAAATAAAGAGATCTTCTGACCTCAACGGGACTACTTGGTTAAATAAAGAGGTTTTCTGACCTCAATGGGACTACTTGGTTAAATAAAGAGGTCTTCTGACCTCAATGGGACTACTTGGTTAAATAAAGAGGTCTTCTGACCTCAATGGGACTACTTGGTTAAATAAAGAGATCTTCTGAGCTCAACGGGACTACTTGGTTAAATGAAGAGGTCTTCTGAACTCAATATGACTACTTGGTTAAATAAAGAGGTCTTCTGAACTCAGTAGGACTACTTGGTTAAATAAAGAGGTCTTCTGAACTCAGTAGGACTACTTGGTTAAATAAAGAGGTCTTCTGACCTCAATAGGACTACTTGGTTAAATAAAGAGGTCTTCTGACCTCAATGGGACTACTTGCGTGGCGGATGAATCAAAATTAGTTGGGTAACATAGATAACATAGATGTTTTATTTGTATAATATGCTTATGTGAGATACTTGTCATTAGAATGTATCCCTTTGGATAATGAATGCTGGCAGTTGCACTTTTCCCTTAGCTAGGGCTCAGTCACTTGGGGCCCAGAGAGGGGAGAGGTTAGGCTTGTCTTTCCCATGTCCCTAGTGCTATGCAGAATATCAGAAAGGGAAGAGGACAGAATGGAACATTGTCTTCATATGTGAATGTGTCTTTACCTATTCTTAAACCATGTGAAGGGATGGCGTGATTAATGGGGAACCAATTACTTGTCTCCACAATGTCTGTGTGCAAGTCACTCCCCTCAGTGAGCTTGTCCAGGAGTGGAGTCAAGAGGGGGTTTACTTGAGATGGGAGTATCTAGAGTTGTCAATTGATTTATGCCATTGGATGAGATGGTGTTTTTGTACTATGATGTACCAGGAATGAGATTAGAACCTCGTCTTAGGGACCAAACTGAACGATAATTTTTAGCGAATGTTATCTGGCTATGGGATACTCCTTTCTCAAATATAAAGTCTTTCTTTGTGAACTGTTCCTAAGATCTGTGGTTCGTCATGTACTTTGAGTGGGGTGTATCTTGGCTATAAAAGATCTTTGTACTTTTGTGTTGTCACTTTCAATGGTTCATTGGAGATGGTGCATCATTGAAAGTCAAGTGCTTTTGCAAAGCTCTTATTATTAAAGATGTAGTTTTAAGTATAACTCTGACTGGTGTGTGAAGTTTGTAACTCTCCTCATTTGGTAATGCAGAAATTAGCCACCACACTTGGTTAAATAAAGAGGTCTTCTGACTTCAATGGGACTACATGGTTAAATAAAGGTTAAAAAGAGACAAAGTTATAAAGCTTAGGTAAATGTACTGTATGTACTGAGGTAATGTTTGGGTAAAATTAGGGGGTTCCTGGTAACAGTATTTTCCTGTGGGTCTTATAATGATTGGACTCATCCTACTGAGGACGATGGGGGATAATACCTTTCAATGAGTCTGAGGAAGGTTTGATTCCAATATAATCCATTAATCCAAGATAATTATTATTCAAAGGTGATGAGAGCTCATCGAAATGCACTAACACCCCAAACATTTAGGAGAAAAAACGTCTTGGTAAATGGAACAATCCCACACTTCACACCTCTCCCCCTCAGATAGGGTGAGGCACGACTGCACCACGAGGTGGCAGGAAGGAAAAGGAGAGAACAGCCTTCTGGGTAGTTAATAGCTCATTTGTTATGAAAATTGATTTCCCGAAAAAAGCAAGATGCTAATGTCAGCCTTCTGGGATGTTACGGGAGAGTGGGAAAGAGAGAGAGAGAGAGAGAGAGAGAGAGAGAGAGAGAGAGAGAGAGAGAGAGAGAGAGAGAGAGAGAGAGAGAGAAAGAGAGAGGAGTGTGGTAGACAGAGAGAGAGGGAGAGAGAACCAAAGAGACGAGAGAGAGAGAGAGAGGGAGACATGATTTGTGCATAATGATGTTTGATTTTAAGCTCTCTGTCCCGTCCGTGTTATGGAGGGAGAGGTGGAGACTTAGCGGACATCGTCACGTCTCAGCCGGAGCGGTTATAAATGCAACATCTTCCTCATAGAGGATTATGAAACAGCTAATTGCCAGTTATCCACTTTATATAGTTTAATAAAACATCTGCCAGCCGCGTTAGTACTTTCTTCTCTTTAAAAAATTAGCGACTCCATTGCCAGAGAATAAGTTTCTGCATGATCAATCCAGCCCCTGAGTAAATCACAGTGGTTTTTTCTCCATTCCTTTTTATTTATAACATTATATTAATCTTAATGGAGTTCTTATTGTATGACATTATATTCCTCTTAATGGAGTTCTTATTGTATGACATTATATTCCTCTTAATGGAGTTCTTATTGTATGACATTATATTAATCTTAATGGAGTTTTTATTGTATGACATTATATTCCTCTTAATGGAGTTCTTATTGTATGACATTATATTCCTCTTAATGGAGTTCTTATTGTATAACATTATATTCCTCTTAATGGAGTTCTTATTGTATGACATTATATTAATCTTAATGGAGTTCTTATTGTATGACATTATATTAATCTTAATGGAGTTCTTATTGTATGACATTATATTCCTCTTAATGGAGTTCTTATTGTATGACATTATATTCCTCTTAATGGAGTTCTTATTGTATAACATTATATTCCTCTTAATGGAGTTCTTATTGTATAACATTATATTCCTCTTAATGGAGTTCTTATTGTATAACATTATATTCCTCTTAATGGAATTCTTATAAGGCAACCCAGATTGTGTGTTGATTCTTATTAAAAAAGTAATTAAACATTGATAATGTAATACTGAATTATGGTAATTATGCTCAACTAGATTATTCTCTATGGAAATAAATGTTGGCCGGAAAATCATTGCTGTGTGCCATCTCTCCATCTATCGATGAAACAATAACAAAACATCTCTCAATGGAACAAACAAACAATTTGATTCTTATTCAGGAGTTGACCATTATTCAAAAGCAACACAAAGCACATTTGAGTGAAATTACCTTCTAATAGAAATGTCCACAACACTAGGTAAGATATAATTACCCTTTGATAATCCAGGGGCAGCTTTCAGTGTTTTGTTTTGAAGTCTTTCAAAGACATTAAGTACTCAATATTCTTTTGATTACAATATAGAAGGGATGCTGTAACCAGTTAATAATAATGGAAAAAAGTAGTCCACCATATAGGGAATAGGGTGTCATTTGGGACGCAGATAATAACAATGTCTGTTGCCTTACGTGAGTAAACAATAATATTGACTTAATTATTGCAGTCAATCACTATGGCAAAGCAGCAGTTATTTTATGTTTGAGGAATACGTTTAGAGTTTATATTCTGTCTGTATTCCTGGCTGGACAAATTTAAGTATGAGTGAGATGTCATGGCTCGCGAGTGGCCCAGCGGTCTAAGACACTGCACCTCAGTGCTAGAGGTGTCACTACAGACCCTGGTTCGATTCCAGGCTGTATCACAGAGGTCTAAGACACTGCACCTCAGTGCTAGAGGCATCACTACAGACCCATCACTACAGAGGCTGTATCATAACCGGCCGTGATTGGGAGTCCCATAGAGCAGCGCGAATTGACCCAGCGTCGTCCGAGTTTGGCCGGGTAGGCCGTCATTGTAAATAATAATTTGTTCTTAACTAACTTGCCCAGTTAAATAAAGGTTCAATAGATAAAATGCGTAGCGGTAGAAACAGTCAAAACTCGTAAAGGATTTTAAAAAACATTGTAATAAATGCAAGTTGGACAATGGATGAAGATACTTCACACTTTTAGAATTTGTATAATCAATAAGATGCTGACTGAATTATTAGCACATAAAACATTTTACTGGAGTGGATAAATAATTCATGTAGTTCAGGTATTGTGGTGGGAATTCAGGTATTCTATTTATTTTCAAATGTCACTTATTATTTTTCTGAGAATGCAGTCATATATACATTTTGTTAGTGTATCAGGTTAAAATTAAATGTGCCTCATTTGCATAAATACACTGGGTATATTTGCATATATGAAACAATTAACATAAAGGGGTGGAACAAGGCTGGAACCACCAAAACACTTGCTCTGTCTAGACCTACCTGCACTAAAATATACTGTCTAGACCTACCTGCACTAAAATATACTGTCTAGATCTACCTGCACTAAAATATACTGTCTAGACCTACCTGCACTAAAATATACTGTCTAGACCTACCTGCACTAAAATATACTGTCTAGATCTACCTGCACTAAAATATACTGTCTAGACCTACCTGCACTAAAATATACTGTCTAGACCTACCTGCACTAAAATATACTGTCTAGATCTACCTGCACTAAAATATACTGTCTAGACCTACCTGCACTAAAATATACTGTCTAGACCTACCTGCACTAAAATATACTGTCTAGAGCTACCTGCACTAAAATATACTGTCTAGACCTACCTGCACTAAAATATACTGTCTAGACCTACCTGCACTAAAATATACTGTCTAGAGCTACCTGCACTAAAATATACTGTCTAGACCTACCTGCACTAAAATATACTGTCTAGACCTACCTGCACTAAAATATACTGTCTAGATCTACCTGCACTAAAATATACTGTCTAGACCTACCTGCACTCACATGTACTGTCTAGACCTACCTGTACTCACATGTACTGTCTAGTCCTACCTGCACTCACATGTAGTGTCTAGACCTACCTGCACTCACATGTACTGTCTAGTCCTACCTGCACTAAAATATACTGTCTAGATCTACCTGCACTAAAATATACTGTCTAGACCTACCTGCACTAAAATATACTGTCTAGACCTACCTGCACTAAAATATACTGTCTAGAACTACCTGCACACACATGTACTGTCTACACCTACCTGCACTAAAATATACTGTCTAGACCTACCTGCACTAAAATATACTGTCTAGTCCTACCTGCACTAAAATATACTGTCTAGACCTACCTGCACTCACATGTACTGTCTAGTACTACCTGCACTCACATGTACTGTCTAGTCCTACCTGCACTCACATGTACTGTCTAGTCCTACCTGCACTCACATGTACTGTCTAGACCTACCTGCACTCACGTGTACTGTCTAGACCTACCTGCACTCACATGTACTGTCTAGACCTACCTGCACTCACATGTAGTGTCTAGACATACCTGCACTCACATGTAGTGTCTAGTCCTACCTGCACTCACATGTACTGTCTAGTCCTACCTGCACTCACATGTACTTTCTAGACTGCCTCATTAATTATTGTTGCTGTCACGTTCTCTTGCATAATTCAACAAGTGTGTCAATAGAAAGAAACCCTTGGTTTTAAAATCGACACGCTTGGCTCTAGATTCAATTTCACAAAAACAAAAACGATCACCCATCAAAATAAAGTTATGTTTCTTCTCTTTCTTGTGATGTACTGCAAGTGTTGATGAATCTTTAGCGTTCTTATAGCCTATGTATTCCACTGAGCCCATTTCAGCCATTACCAGGATGTGGTTGACAGGTCTTTACAAACATTTACGCGGTTGTAACGTTAACTGGAGAAAAAAAACGACAGGCACAAGCAAAGACTATGAAAGAATCGCAGGAGTAAAATGAAAGTAATCAATCCAGCAAGATTTAAGTGTCAAGTGGATTTTGCACCCCCCCCCCGGGCATGCGCGTTGCTACTAGCAACATCTGGAGTGAAGAGTGCAACGTCTTGATATTGTCTGGACCCTCTCGCTCAGTCAACTCTATCTGAAGTTATATTATCTGTCCAGGAAAAGACATTGAGGAGGGAGGGAGGGAGGGAGGGGGGAGGAGAAAGTGAGAGAGAGAGAGAGAATGAGGAAGGAGAGATATATACAAGTAGAGAGAGAATAGAGAGAGAGAGAGAGAGAGAGAGAGAGAGAGAGCGAGAGAGGGACAGAGAGAGAGAGAGCGAGAGAGAGACAGAGAGAGCGAGGGACAGTGTTGACTAGCTAAGGGAAGTGTGGATGTCATGTAAGTCACATGACAGCTCTATGAAATGAGTTAACAGAACCCTTCATCTGGACCATGTGTGTCCTCAACATGAGCTTCAGTCCTGATCATATTTCATCTGGGTTATTCTCTCTCTCTGCCCTGCCACTGTATTAAGACTGCTACCTCAGCACTGGGCCGCTGGCCGCTCAGGACTGTGCCCCACACACACACACATACACACCATCTGCCTGCACAGGTCTTACACCTCAGGAAGGCAGTGCCTGTGTCCCAAATCGCATCCTAATCCCTATATTGCATTATGTTTGACCAGAGCGTGTCAAAAGTAGTGCACTATAAAGGGTACAGGTTGTCATTTGGGACACAACCAGTTCCTTCCTTCTAATGAGGCGTTCCTCAGCAGACTGTCTAGCAGAGAGAGACACAGAGAGAAACAAAGAGAGAAACAGACAGAGAGAGAGAAACAGAAACAGAGAGAGATACAGAGAGAGAGATAATTAGAGAGAGAGAGAGAGAGAGAGAGACAAAGAGAGTGAGAGATGTAAACAAAGAGAAACAGACAGAGAGAGAAACAGAGAGAGATACAGACAGAGAGAGAGAAACAGAGAGAGATACGGACAGAGAGAGAGAGATACAGACAGAGAGAGAGAAACAGACAGAGAGAGAGATACAGACAGAGAGAGAGATACAGACAGAGAGAGAGAAACAGAGAGAGATACAGACAGAGAGAGAGATACAGACAGAGAGAGAGATACAGACAGAGAGAGAGAAACAGACAGAGAGAGAGATACAGACAGAGAGAGAGATACAGACAGAGAGAGAGAAACAGAGAGAGATACAGACAGAGAGAGAGAAACAGAGAGAGATACAGACAGAGAGAGAGAAACAGAGAGAGATACAGACAGAGAGAGAGAGATACAGAGAGAGAGAAACAGAGAGAGAAACAGAGAGAGATACAGACAGAGAGAGAGAAACAGAGAGAGATACAGACAGAGAGAGAGAGATACAGACAGAGAGAGAGAAACAGACAGAGAGAGAGAGATACAGACAGAGAGAGAGATACAGACAGAGAGAGAGATACAGACAGAGAGAGAGATACAGACAGAGAGAGAGAGAAACAGACAGAGAGAGAGAGATACAGACAGAGAGAGAGAAACAGACAGAGAGAGAGATACAGACAGAGAGAGAAACAGACAGAGAGAGAGATACAGACAGAGAGAGAAACAGACAGAGAGAGAGATACAGACAGAGAGAGAGATACAGACAGAGAGAGAGATACAGACAGAGAGAGAGAAACAGACAGAGAGAGAGATACAGACAGAGAGAGATACAGACAGAGAGAGAGATACAGACAGAGAGAGAGATACAGACAGAGAGAGAGATACAGACAGAGAGAGAGATACAGACAGAGAGAGAGATACAGACAGAGAGAGAGATACAGACAGAGAGAGAGATACAGACAGAGAGAGAGATACAGACAGAGAGAGAAACAGTTGTTCTATTGCCAACATGACTAGCTAAGTTATAAAATATGATCTTACAGTGTTAGACTTTCACAAGGCAATTCAGAGAGACAGATCATAACTGTGGTGTGGATAGAAAGGAGTCTTGAGTGCATTCAGGTCTGTGTGCCACGATAAACTTTCATCACAATAAACAAACATAAACTCATTCTGTTCACAACAACCCAGGGTGTGATCCCATGTCACCTGGTAACTGTAAATCAAACAGACTCATTGTGTTCAAAACAACCCAGGGTGTGATCCCATGTCACCTGGTAACTGTAAATCAAACAGACTCATTCTGTTCACAACAACCCAGGGTGTGATCCCATGTCACCTGGTAACTGTACATCAAACAGACTCATTCTGTTCACAACAACCCAGGGTGTGACCCCATGTCACCTGGTAACTGTAAATCAAACAGACTCATTCTGTTCACAACAACCCAGGGTGTGACACCATGTCACCTGGTAACTGTAAATCAAACAGACTCATTCTGTTCACAACAACCCAGGGTGTGATCCCATGTCACCTGGTAACTGTACATCAAACAACTCAGTCTGACTCATTGATGTAAAAGTTCACAACAACCCAGGGTGTGATCCCATGTCACCTGGTAACTGGTACATCAAACAGACTCATTCTGTTCACAACAACCCAGGGTGTGACCCCATGTCACCTGGTAACTGTAAATCAAACAGACTCATTCTGTTCACAACAACCCAGGGTGTGACCCCATGTCACCTGGTAACTGTACATCAAACATGGTGATGATAAATGTAGACAGTGTACATGACATCAGTTGTATGATATGGAAATGTGAACTGCACATTTGGACTCACAGGTGTTTGGCTTGCTTGTGTGACATCCAGTGGTGTAAAGTACTTAAGTAAAAATACTTTAAAGTACTACTTAAGTAGTTTTTTTTTTTTTGGTATCTGTACTTTACTTTACTATTTATATTTTGGACAACTTTTACTTTTATTTCACTACATTCCTAAAGAAAATGATGTACTTCTTACTCCATACATTTTCCCTGACACCTAAAAGTACTCGTTACATTTTGAATGCTCAGCAGGACAGGAAAATGGTCCAATTCACACACTTATCAAGAGAACATCCCTGGTTATCTGCTGCCTCTGATCTGGTGGACTCACTAAACACACATGCTTTGTTGTAAATGATGTCTGAGTGTTGGAATGTGCCGCTGGCTATCCGTAAATTAAAAACAAGAAAATGGTGCCGTCTGGTTTACTTAAAAGGAATTTTAAATGATGTAGACTTTTACTTTTTGATAATTATGTATATTTTATCAATTACTTTTTGGTACTTAAGTATATTTTATCAATTACATTTACTTTTGATACTTAAGTATATTCAAAACCAAATACTTTTAGATTTTTACTCAAGTAGTGTTTTACTGGGTGACTTTCACTTGTACTCAAGTATGACTATTGGGTTCTTTTACCACCACTGACGACATCAAAGCTGTATGTATTACAATCCTCAATGGTTCATCTTTCAGAATACATGGAGTCCTCTCTTATTTTACAGCATTTTCCCTCACTCAGACAACAAACAATTAGCACAACTTCTTGTGGTGTGAGGTGCTCAAGTTCAGAACAACCAAACCCCCATACAGAGCTGTGAAGCCAGAGACCCTGCACTCTGACGTCATGCTACTATGTACTCTACGTTCAGAACGACCAAACCCCCATACAGAGCTGTGAAGCCAGAGACCCGCACTCTGACGTCATGCTACTATGTACTCACGTTCAGAACGACCAAACCCCCATACAGAGCTGTGAAGCCAGAGACCCTGCACTCTGACGTCATGCTACTATGTACTCTACGTTCAGAACGACCAAACCCCCATACAGAGCTGTGAAGCCAGGAGACCCTGCGTTCTGACGTCATGCTACTATGTACTCACGTTCAGAACGACCAATCCCCCATACAGAGCTGTGAAGCCAGAGACCCTGCACTCTGACGTCATGCTACTATGTACTCTACGTTCAGAACGACCAAACCCCCATACAGAGCTGTGAAGCCAGAGACCCTGCACTCTGACGTCATGCTACTATGTACTCTACGTTCAGAACGACCAAACCCCATACAGAGCTGTGAAGCCAGAGACCCTGCACTCTGACGTCATGCTACTATGTACTCTACGTTCAGAACGACCAAACCCCCATACAGAGCTGTGAAGCCAGAGACCCTGCACTATGACGTCATGCTACTATGTACTCAACTACGTTCCGACTTCGGAGCTTATTAGTGCCCAAATCTGCCATTTTAAACTGGCATAGAGTGTAAAGGCCTACACTCCTCAGTGCTTGGATGATACCCTGTGTTTGTCATAATCAATACGATGGGGAGACAGAGCTGGTTTCAAGCGCAGGTGTTTATTTGTTAAGGACCACAGGAGGCAGGTAGCTGGGTCCAGGGGCAGGCAGAAGGTCAGACACAGGAGGAGGCAGGTAGCTGGGTCCAGGGGCAGGCAGAAGGTCATACACAGGAGGAGGCAGGTAGCTGGGTCCAGGGGGGCAGGTAGCTGGGTCCAGGGGCTGGCAGAAGGTCATACACAGGAGGAGGCAGGTAGCTGGGTCCAGGGGGCAGGCAGAAGGTCAGACACAGGAGGAGGCAGGTAGCTGGGTCCAGGGGCAGGCAGAAGGTGCATACAGCGAGGAGGCAGGTAGCTGGGTCCAGGGGCAGGCAGAAGGCCAACACAGGAGGAGGCAGGTAGCTGGGTCCAGGGGCAGGTAGCTGGGTCCAGGGGCAGGCAGAAGGTCATACACAGGAGGAGGCAGGTAGCTGGGTCCAGGGGGAGGGACATAGCACGAAAGAGGGAGGCAGGTAGCTGGGTCCAGGGGCAGGCAGAAGGTCATACACAGGAGGAGGCAGGTAGCTGGGTCCAGGGGCAGTGAAGTCAAACGGAGGCAGGTAGCTGGGTCCAGGGGCAGGCAGAAGGTCAGACACAGGGGAGGAGGCAGGTAGCTGGGTCCAGGGGCAGGTAGCTGGGTCCAGGGGCAGCAGGGTCAGCCAGGAGGAGGCAGGTAGCTGGGTCCAGGAGCAGGCAGAAGGTCAGACACAGGGGTTCCAACAAGGCAACAGTACAGGCAGGGAAAAGGCTAGTAACGCAGTCTGGGAGATCAGGCAATAGGTTGATAACAGGAAATCTGATAGGCTAAGGTACAGGCAGGGAATCGGCTAAATGCATCGTTAGTGAGGATGGCCAAAAACGATCATACACAGGCGGACTAATACGGGAAAACCAGCACTTCAAATAGAAGTAACAAAACAATCAATACCTCACAATGATGTGGTGTAAAGAACTGAACTAAATAGTGTGTGATAATGACATACAGGTGTGTGAACAGGTGATCAGAATTCAGGTGATTGGGATCTGGAGAGTGAGCTGCGTTCAGGGGATCTATGTGTATGAGAGTGTGAGCTGGAAAGTGGGCTGGAAAGTGATCTGCGTTCAGGGGATATATGTGTTTGAGAGCGTGAGCTGGAAAGTAGGCTGGAAAGTGATCTGCGTTCAGGGATATATGTGTTTGAGAGCGTGAGCTGGAAAGTGGGCTGGAAAGTGATCTGCGTTCAGGGGATATATGTGTTTGAGAGTGTGAGTTGGAAGCAGACATTACATTTGTCTGTCTGACTAAGTGTTGAGCTATCTCTGATCAGCAAGGGTAAAGGGTTTGCTGAAAACTGTCCACTTCAGAGAACTTTAGAAAAATGAATGTGTGAATATTAATACGTGAAGTCTCTTGTCATCCTCTTTGTTTATCCCTGTGTAACAGGACTGCATGTTAACAAAGCAGAGAGAGAGAGAGAGGACCACATTTTTCTCCTGATTTAGACACTTTACCAATGGATGAAAAACAGAATGAGTCACACACTTTCTTTCCTCAAGAGCATGAGGTCGGCATCGTGCCTCCTGTAAAAAAAAGAGAGGGCAGGCAGCAACCTCTGCATCAGCCAATCAAATACAGAAGCCAGTATCACGACTGCACTGCCCGCAGTCATAGAGTCAGAGAAAGGCTTCCAATGCTGTTAGAACTATAGAAGTAGAATTAGAATCATTGTGATCTATGGTTGGAACACTGGGCTATTATTGTGTTCCGTTTTGTCATGCTAATGACGGTCTTATCTAATGTGAATAGAACTGCTGTGAGAGGTTATTTTCCACAAAAGCTGTTGCATCTTACGAGATGCCTGGTCTGTGTCTTCCTGTGTCGGTCTGTGTCTGTCTGCATCAAAGTCATCGCATCAACAAAAGGGACAAAAGAGTTGAAATTGACGAGAATAACTGAAGTGATGATTAGCATATTGTTGTTGTGTTTTTCGAACAAAGAGAGTTTTGAAGTATGGAACACTGTTTCACTGGGCTGTTTTGTGTATTGATGATGCCTGGATATGATCATGTATTTGTTTTGAATTAGTTATATGGGTTGTTTTTCTGAGATAATAATATATATATATATATATATATAATGACGGTAAAGCTAGGCAGCTAGCAGTGATGTCATCATCATCTATTCTCCACACGGTGCCTTTAAGAAAATGTACTGCTGAATTGATTTCTGTTTTGTCTGAAGAACTGCAGACCATTTGACATACATTAGGGGGTCCACTCTGACTAGGTGATTGTTCCACACAAGGAATGCAAAGGCAATAGTCCAAACTATTCACCATACCATGAATATTTTACTGACTGCAATTTAAAAACTCCTTGTTGGGACTATGACGGAGTTGGAAATACTTTTTGTTTTTGCAAAACTGTGATTAGAAATTCAGCAGCTGAGCAATTAGCTGGCGGGTCTGCCAGTCTGGAAGAGCGTAAAGAGAAAGATGCTTCTAAATTTGTTCTGGACACAAAGAGAGAGGATGGACTATGATAATTTCCCATTAATATAGCCCATGATTGAAACAACTGCCACACAGGAAATGCAAATGTGACAGAAATGATTGGCTTGAGACTGTCGTATCTCTTCCTCTCTCTTCTCCTAGCTATACTTGAGTGTCAGGGAGTTATTTAGCCTTGGACAGCAGAAACACTTGAGAATAAGTGGACTGGAAAATATGCATAGCTGCATAACACACTACGGCTACTTCCCCAAATGGCACCCTATTCCCTATGTAGTGCACTAGCCCTAGGGGCTTTGGTCAAAAGACGTGCACTACACTGAGAATATAAAACATTAAGAACACCTGCTATTTTCATGACATAGACTGACCAGGTGAATCCAGGTAAAAACTATGATTCCTTGTTGAAGTCACCTGCTAAATCCACAACAATCAGTGTAGAAGAAGGGGAGGAGACAGGTTAAAGAAGGATTTTAAGCCTTTAGACATGGATTGTGTATGTGTGCAATTCAGAGGGTGAATGGTTAAGACACAAGATTTAAGTGCCTTTGAACGGGTATGGTAGTAGGTGCCAGGTGCACCGGTTTATGTTAAGAACTGCAACGCTGCTGGGTTTTTCACACCTAACAGTTTCAGTGTGTATCAAGAATGTTCCACCACCCAAAGGACATCCAGCCAACTTGACACAACTGTGGGAAGCATTGGAGTCGACATGGGCCAGCATCCCCTGTCGAACACTTTCGACACCTTGCAGAGTCCCATGCCACGATGAATTGAGGCTGTTCTGAGGGGCAAAAGGGAGCGCAACTCAATATTAGGAAGGTGTTCCTAATGTTTTGTATACTCAGTGTATGTAGGGGAAGAGGGAGTAATTTAGAACACATCCTTAAGCTATTAATAGACAGGGGTGTCTTCCATAGATACTGTTAATATTCCATACGTTGTGGTTGCCTTGGCAACATCTCAGTTAAGCAGTAGGTTGACAGATAATATACAGGATCTCTATTGTCATAAGCGATTAAATTCCATTGATGAAAGAAATATCACAATGGTAGTTGTACAAGGGGGTTAATTCATTTTCATCAATAATATACGGTCGCAAATTCAATATCACATTAATAACATTTACACTTAACACATTCAATTATAGTTTTTTCTATACACTGTAAACTCCATTACAGTGCAACACCATTCTTTGTCATGCTAATGCTCCTGTAATCAAACAAACGTGGGTTATATTTCATTAACCAGGTCAGACTTAATGTATCTCTAATTCAATCACAAACACAGCTCAGCGGAGAGCGAATAGGAGCGGAACTACGATTTGCATAATTGTTCATATTAATGTTTGCATTAATTGCATGGGTCTCATAGGCCTTTCCTGTGAATGGCGCTTACTACAATATCTCTACATCTGCATTACATTTCAGCAAGAAGTGAAGATCACATATCAGTCAACTAGTTAGCTGGGGTTACGGCTGAACATGGGTTATGTACATATCAACATCAGTCAACTAGTTAGCTGGGATATGGGCTGAACATGGGTTATGTACATATCAACATCAGTCAACTAGTTAGCTGGGGTTACAGCTGAACATGGGTTATGTACATATCAACATCAGTCAACTAGTTAGCTGGGGTTACGGCTGAACATGGGTTATGTACATATCAACATCAGTCAACTAGTTAGCTGGGGTTACGGCTGAACATGGGTTATGTACATATCAACATCAGTCAACTAGTTAGCTGGGGTTACGGCTGAACATGGGTTATGTACATATCAACATCAGTCAACTAGTTAGCTGGGGTTACGGCTGAACATGGGTTATGTACATATCAACATCAGTCAACTAGTTAGCTGGGGTTACAGCTGAACATGGGTTATGTACATATCAACATCAGTCAACTAGTTAGCTGGGGTTACGGCTGAACATGGGTTATGTACATATCAACATCAGTCAACTAGTTAGCTGGGATATGGGCTGAACATGATATTGGTATTGTGTGATGGTACAGTCCAGTAGTGGGATATTGGTACTGTGTGATGGTCGAGTCCAGTAGTGTGATATTGGTACTGTGTGATGGTACAGTCCAGTAGTGTGATATTGGTACTGTGTGATGGTACAGTCCAGTCCAGTGTGATATTGGTACTGTGTGATGGTCCAGTCCAGTCCAGTGTGATATTGGTACTGTGTGATGGTACAGTCCAGTCCAGTGTGATATTGGTACTGTGTGATGGTACAGTCCAGTCCAGTGTGATATTGGTACTGTGTGATGGTACAGTCCAGTCCAGTGTGATATTGGTACTGTGTGATGGTACAGTCCAGTCCAGTGTGATATTGGTACTGTGTGATGGTACAGTCCAGTCCAGTGGGATATAGGTACTGTGTGATGGTCCAGTCAGTGCGTTGCACTGCGTGCCTAGTGTCCTAGTGCCAGGCATTGAGATATGGGTCTTCAATGAGTCCCCCCACAGGGGAATGGTACGACTTTCAATTCAAATACTGCCATCGCTACTGAGATGGAATCAGTGTAAATTACTACAGCAACGCAAAGATTTATGTGGCCTGTCACTGTTCAGTTTTTTACCTAGAGATAAATTGGAAATGCATGGAAACAAACTATTTTTCTACATTAGCATAAATACGTCTCCGTCTGGAAACTGGAAGTGACTTTTACCAAACAACATTTTGTTCCGCCCCACCAAACTCTTTATGACGGATTATTTTATTGTAAGTGAGAGATGCATGAACTCATCGGCCCCTAAACGATGATGAATAAGGAATAAAAATGGGTCAAATAGAGATTGAAGGGTTTCAGATGTAATGGTTAAAATAGAGGGCTAGAGGTTTATAATGCTAGATGTAAACAGTATGGACAGACTAATCAGTCAATACTATTGTATCTTGTTTGGTAAATTGAGAATAAACTGTAACTTGTCTTTGTTCCAACTGACAGTCATTATAATAAACTGCTCCTTGTCTTTGTTCCAACTGACAGTCATTATAATAAACTGCTCCTTGTCTTTGTTCCAACTGACAGTCATTATAATAAACTGCTCCTTGTCTTTGTTCCAACTGACAGTCACTATAATAAACTGCTCCTTGTCTTTGTTCCAACTGACAGTCATTATAATAAACTGCTCCTTGTCTTTGTTCCAACTGACAGTCATTATAATAAACTGCTCCTTGTCTTTGTTCCAACTGACAGTCATTAAAATAAACTGCTCCCTTGTCTTTGTTCCAACTGACAGCCATTTTAATAAACTGCTCCTTGTCTTTGTACCAACTGACAGTCATTATAATAAACTGCTCCTTGTCTTTGTTCAACCGACAGTCATTACAATAAACTGCTCCTTGTCTTTGTACCAAATGACAGTCATTAGAATAAACTGCTCCTTGTCTTTGTTCCAACTGACAGTCATTATAATAAACTGCTCCTTGTCTTTGTTCCAACTGACAGAGTCATTAGCCCATGCAACTGTTCTAATGCTCAGATAAGATCTGAAGTAAAGTCATTTTGGTGGTTAAATTAGTCATAGTGTAATTACAAGGTATTGTA
>NW_025547499.1:0-30000 GCF_905237065.1 Salmo salar
CAGTGATGTACTGGGCCGTTCACACTACCCTCTGTAGTGCCTTGCGGTCGGGAGGCCAAGCAGTTGCCGTATCAGGCGGTGATGCAACCAGTCAGGATGCTCTCGATGGTGCAGCTGTAGAACCTTTTGAAGATCTGGGGACCCATGCCAAATACTTTCAGTCTCCTAAGGGGGAATAGGTTTTGTCGTGCCCTCTTCTCGACTGTCTTGGTGTGCTTGGACCATGTTAGTTCGTTGGTGATGTGGACACCAAGGAACTTGAAGCTCTCGACCCGCTCCACTACAGCCCCGTCGATGAGAATGGGGGTTTTGCTCGGTCCTCCTTTTCCTGTAGTCCACAATCATCTCCTTTGTCTTGATCACATTGAGGGAGAGGTTGTTGTCCTGGTACCACACAGTCAGGTATCTGACCTCCTCCATATAGGCTGTATCATCATTGTTGGTGATCAGGCCTCTACCACTGTTGTTGTGTCATCAGCAAACTTAATGATAGTGTTGGAGTCATGCAGTTTTCTTTTTTTAACCTTTATTTAACTAGTTAGTCAGTTATGAACAAATTCTGATTTTCAATGACGGCCTAGGAACAGTGCCTTGTTCAGGGGGCAGAACGACACATTTGTACCTTGTCAGGTCGGGGATTCGATCTATCAACCTTTCTGTTACTGGTCCAATGCTCTAACCACTAGGCTACCTGCTGGTTACTAGTCCAACGCTCTAACCACTAGGCTACCTGCTGGTTACTAGTCCAACGCTCTAACCACTAGGCTACCTGCTGGTTACTAGTCCAACGCTCTAACCACTAGGCTACCTGCTGGTTACTAGTCCAACGCTCTAACCACTAGGCTACCTGCTGGTTACTAGTCCAACGCTCTAACCACCTGCTGGTTGCTAGTCCAACGCTCTAACCACTAGGCTACCTGCTGGTTACTGGTCCAACGCTCTAACCACTAGGCTACCTGCTGGTTGCTAGTCCAACGCTCTAACCACTAGGCTACCTGCTGGTTGCTAGTCCAACGCTCTAACCACCTGCTGGTTACTAGTCCAACGCTCTAACCACTAGGCTACCTTCTGGTTACTAGTCCAACGCTCTAACCACTAGGCTACCTGCTGATTACTGGCCCAACACTCTAACCACTAGGCTCCCTGCTGGTTACTAGTCCAACGCTCTAACCACTAGGCTACCTGCTGGTTACTAGTCCAACGCTCTAACCACTAGGCTACCTGCTGGTTACTAGTCCAACGCTCTAACCACTAGGCTACCTGCTGGTTACTGGTCCAACGCTCTAACCACTAGCCTACCTGCTGGTTACTAGTCCAACGCTCTAACCACTAGGCTACCTGCTGGTTACTGGCCCAACGCTCTAACCCCTGGCTACCTGCTGGTTACTGGCCCCAACGCTCTAACCACTAGGCTACCTGCTGGTTACTAGTCCAACGCTCTAACCACTAGGCTACCTGCTGGTTACTAGTCCAACGCTCTAACCACTAGGCTACCTGCTGGTTACTAGTCCAACGCTCTAACCACTAGGCTACCTGCTGGTTACTAGTCCAACGCTCTAACCACTAGGCTACCTGCTGGGTTACTGGCCCAACGCTCAACCACTAGGCTACCTGCTGGTTACTGGCCCAACGCTCTAACCACTAGGCTACCTGCTGGTTACTAGTCCAACGCTCTAACCACTAGGCTACCTGCTGGTTACTAGTCCAACGCTCTAACCACTAGGCTACCTGGGCTGGTTACTAGTCCAACGCTCTAACCACTAGGCTGCCTGCTGGTTACTAGTCCAACACTCTAACCACTAGGCTACCTGCTGGTTACTAGTCCAACGCTCTAACCACTAGGCTACCTGCTGGTTACTAGTCCAATGCTCTAACCACTAGGCTACCTGCTGGTTACTAGTCCAATGCTCTAACCACTAGGCTACCTGCTGGTTACTAGTCCAACGCTCTAACCACCTGCTGGTTACTAGTCCAACGCTCTAACCACTAGGCTACCTGCCGGTTACTAGTCCAAAGCTCTAACCACTAGGCTACCTGCTGGTTACTAGTCCAACGCTCTAACCACTAGGCTACCTGCTGGTTACTAGTCCAACGCTCTAACCACCTGCTGGTTACTAGTCCAACGCTCTAACCACTAGGCTACCTGCTGGTTACTAGTCCAACGCTCTAACCACTAGGCTACCTGCTGATTACTGGCCCAACACTCTAACCACTAGGCTCCCTGCTGGTTACTAGTCCAACGCTCTAACCACTAGGCTACCTGCTGGTTACTAGTCCAACGCTCTAACCACTAGGCTACCTGCTGGTTACTAGTCCAACGCTCTAACCACTAGGCTACCTGCTGGTTACTGGTCCAACGCTCTAACCACTAGCATACCTGCTGGTTACTAGTCCAACGCTCTAACCACTAGGCTACCTGCTGGTTACTGGTCCAATGCTCTAACCACTAGACTACCTGCTGGTTACTGGTCCAACGCTCTAACCACTAGGCTACCTGCTGGTTACTAGTCCAACGCTCTAACCACTAGGCTACCTGCTGATTACTGGCCCAACACTCTAACCACTAGGCTCCCTGCTGGTTACTAGTCCAACGCTCTAACCACTAGGCTACCTGCTGGTTACTAGTCCAACGCTCTAACCACTAGGCTACCTGCTGGTTACTAGTCCAACGCTCTAACCACTAGGCTACCTGCTGGTTACTGGTCCAACGCTCTAACCACTAGCCTACCTGCTGGTTTTACTAGTCCAACGCTCTAACCACTAGGCTACCTGCTGGTTACTGGCCCAACGCTCTAACCCCCTGGCTACCTGCTGGTTACTGGCCCAACGCTCTAACCACTAGGCTACCTGCTGGTTACTAGTCCAACGCTCTAACCACTAGGCTACCTGCTGGTTACTAGTCCAACGCTCTAACCACTAGGCTACCTGCTGGTTACTAGTCCAACGCTCTAACCACCTGCTGGTTACTAGTCCAACGCTCTAACCACTAGGCTACCTTCTGGTTACTAGTCCAACGCTCTAACCACTAGGCTACCTGCTGATTACTGGCCCAACACTCTAACCACTAGGCTCCCTGCTGGTTACTAGTCCAACGCTCTAACCACTAGGCTACCTGCTGGTTACTAGTCCAACGCTCTAACCACTAGCCTACCTGCTGGTTACTAGTCCAACGCTCTAACCACTAGGCTACCTGCTGGTTACTGGCCCAACGCTCTAACCCCCTGGCTACCTGCTGGTTACTGGCCCAACGCTCTAACCACTAGGCTACCTGCTGGTTACTAGTCCAACGCTCTAACCACTAGGCTACCTGCTGGTTACTAGTCCAACGCTCTAACCACTAGGCTACCTGCTGGTTACTAGTCCAACGCTCTAACCACTAGGCTACCTGCTGGTTACTAGTCCAACGCTCTAACCACTAGGCTACCTGCTGGTTACTGGCCCAACGCTCTAACCACTAGGCTACCTGCTGGTTACTGGCCCAACGCTCTAACCACTAGGCTACCTGCTGGTTACTAGTCCAACGCTCTAACCACTAGGCTACCTGCTGGTTACTAGTCCAACGCTCTAACCACTAGGCTACCTGCTGGTTACTAGTCCAACGCTCTAACCACTAGGCTACCTGCTGGTTACTAGTCCAACACTCTAACCACTAGGCTACCTGCTGGTTACTAGTCCAACGCTCTAACCACTAGGCTACCTGCTGGTTACTAGTCCAATGCTCTAACCACTAGGCTACCTGCTGGTTACTAGTCCAACGCTCTAACCACTAGGCTACCTGCTGGTTGCACTAGTCCAACGCTCTAACCACCTGCTGGTTACTAGTCCAACGCTCTAACCACTAGGCTACCTGCTGGTTACTAGTCCAACGCTCTAACCACCTGCTGGTTGCTAGTCCAACGCTCTAACCACTAGGCTACCTTCAGGTTACTAGTCCAACGCTCTAACCACTAGGCTACCTGCTGATTACTGGCCCAACACTCTAACCACTAGGCTCCCTGCTGGTTACTAGTCCAACGCTCTAACCACTAGGCTACCTGCTGGTTACTAGTCCAACGCTCTAACCACTAGGCTACCTGCTGGTTACTAGTCCAACGCTCTAACCACTAGGCTACCTGCTGGTTACTGGTCCAACGCTCTAACCACTAGCCTACCTGCTGGTTACTAGTCCAACGCTCTAACCACTAGGCTACCTGCTGGTTACTGGCCCAACGCTCTAACCCCCTGGCTACCTGCTGGTTACTGGCCCAACGCTCTAACCACTAGGCTACCTGCTGGTTACTAGTCCAACGCTCTAACCACTAGGCTACCTGCTGCTTACTAGTCCAACGCTCTAACCACTAGGCTACCTGCTGGTTACTAGTCCAACGCTCTAACCACTAGGCTACCTGCTGGTTACTAGTCCAACGCTCTAACCACTAGGCTACCTGCTGGTTACTGGCCCAACGCTCTAACCACTAGGCTACCTGCTGGTTACTGGCCCAACGCTCTAACCACTAGGCTACCTGCTGGTTACTAGTCCAACGCTCTAACCACTAGGCTACCTGCTGGTTACTAGTCCAACGCTCTAACCACTAGGCTACCTGCTGGTTACTAGTCCAACGCTCTAACCACTAGGCTACCTGCTGGTTACTAGTCCAACACTCTAACCACTAGGCTACCTGCTGGTTACTAGTCCAACGCTCTAACCACTAGGCTACCTGCTGGTTACTAGTCCAATGCTCTAACCACTAGGCTACCTGCTGGTTACTAGTCCAACGCTCTAACCACTAGGCTTCCTGCTGGTTACTAGTCCAACGCTCTAACCACCTGCTGGTTACTAGTCCAACGCTCTAACCACTAGGCTACCTGCTGGTTACTAGTCCAACGCTCTAACCACTAGGCTACCTGCTGGTTACTAGTCCAACGCTCTAACCACTAGGCTATCTGCTGGTTACTAGTCCAACGCTCTAACCACCTGCTGGTTACTTGTCCAACGCTCTAACCACTAGGCTACCTGCTGGTTACTAGTCCAACGCTCTAACCACTAGGCTACCTGCTGATTACTGGCCCAACACTCTAACCACTAGGCTCCCTGCTGGTTACTAGTCCAACGCTCTAACCACTAGGCTACCTGCTGGTTACTAGTCCAACGCTCTAACCACTAGGCTACCTGCTGGTTACTAGTCCAACGCTCTAACCACTAGGCTACCTGCTGGTTACTGGTCCAACGCTCTAACCACTAGCCTACCTGCTGGTTACTAGTCCAACGCTCTAACCACTAGGCTACCTGCTGGTTACTGGTCCAATGCTCTAACCACTAGACTACCTGCTGGTTACTGGTCCAACGCTCTAACCACTAGGCTACCTGCTGGTTACTAGTCCAACGCTCTAACCACTAGGCTACCTGCTGATTACTGGCCCAACACTCTAACCACTAGGCTCCCTGCTGGTTACTAGTCCAACGCTCTAACCACTAGGCTACCTGCTGGTTACTAGTCCAACGCTCTAACCACTAGGCTACCTGCTGGTTACTAGTCCAACGCTCTAACAACTAGGCTACCTGCTGGTTACTGGTCCCAACGCTCTAACCACTAGCCTACCTGCTGGTTACTAGTCCAACGCTCTAACCACTAGGCTACCTGCTGGTTACTGGCCCAACGCTCTAACCCCCTGGCTACCTGCTGGTTACTGGCCCAACGCTCTAACCACTAGGCTACCTGCTGGTTACTAGTCCAACGCTCTAACCACTAGGCTACCTGCTGGTTACTAGTCCAACGCTCTAACCACTAGGCTACCTGCTGGTTACTAGTCCAACGCTCTAACAACTAGGCTACCTGCTGGTTACTAGTCCAACGCTCTAACCACTAGGCTACCTGCTGGTTACTGGCCCAACGCTCTAACCACTAGGCTACCTGCTGGTTACTGGCCCAACGCTCTAACCACTAGGCTACCTGCTGGTTACTAGTCCAACGCTCTAACCACTAGGCTACCTGCTGGTTGCTAGTCCAACGCTCTAACCACTAGGCTACCTGCTGGTTACTAGTCCAACGCTCTAACCACTAGGCTACCTGCTGGTTACTAGTCCAACACTCTAACCACTAGGCTACCTGCTGGTTACTAGTCCAACGCTCTAACCACTAGGCTACCTGCTGGTTACTAGTCCAATGCTCTAACCACTAGGCTACCTGTTGGTTACTAGTCCAACGCTCTAACCACTAGGCTACCTGCTGGTTACTAGTCCAACGCTCTAAACACCTGCTGGTTACTAGTCCAACGCTCTAACCACTAGGCTACCTGCTGGTTACTAGTCCAACGCTCTAACCACTAGGCTACCTGCTGGTTACTAGTCCAACGCTCTAACCACTAGGCTACCTGCTGGTTACTAGTCCAACGCTCTAACCACCTGCTGGTTACTAGTCCAACGCTCTAACCACTAGGCTACCTGCTGGTTACTAGTCCAACGCTCTAACCACTAGGCTACCTGCTGATTACTGGCCCAACACTCTAACCACTAGGCTCCCTGCTGGTTACTAGTCCAACGCTCTAACCACTAGGCTACCTGCTGGTTACTAGTCCAACGCTCTAACCACTAGGCTACCTGCTGGTTACTAGTCCAACGCTCTAACCACTAGCCTACCTGCTGGTTACTGGTCCAACGCTCTAACCACTAGCCTACCTGCTGGTTACTAGTCCAACGCTCTAACCACTAGGCTACCTGCTGGTTACTGGTCCAATGCTCTAACCACTAGACTACCTGCTGGTTACTGGTCCAACGCTCTAACCACTAGGCTACCTGCTGGTTACTAGTCCAACGCTCTAACCACTAGGCTACATGCTGGTTACTAGTCCAACGCTCTAACCACTAGGCTACCTGCTGGTTACTAGTCCAACGCTCTAACCACTAGGCTACCTGCTGGTTACTAGTCCAATGCTCTAACCTTTAGGCTACCTGCTGGTTACTAGTCCAACGCTCTAACCACTAGGCTACCTGCTGGTTACTAGTCCAACGCTCTAACCACTAGGCTACCAGCTGGTTACTAGTCCAACGCTCTAACCACCTGCTGGTTACTAGTCCAACGCTCTAACCACTAGGCTACCTGCTGGTTACTAGTCCAACGCTCTAACCACTAGGCTACCTGCTGGTTACTAGTCCAACGCTCTAACCACTAGGCTACCTGCTGGTTACTAGTCCAACGCTCTAACCACTAGGCTACCTGCTGGTTACTAGTCCAACGCTCTAACCACCTGCTGGTTACTAGTCCAACGCTCTAACCACTAGGCTACCTGCTGGTTACTAGTCCAACGCTCTAACCACTAGGCTACCTGCTGGTTACTAGTCCAACGCTCTAACCACCTGCTGGTTACTAGTCCAACGCTCTAACCACTAGGCTACCTGCTGATTACTGGCCCAACACTCTAACCACTAGGCTCCCTGCTGGTTACTAGTCCAACGCTCTAACCACTAGGCTACCTGCTGGTTACTAGTCCAACGCTCTAACCACTAGGCTACCTGCTGGTTACTAGTCCAACGCTCTAACCACTAGGCTACCTGCTGGTTACTGGTCCAACGCTCTAACCACTAGCCTACCTGCTGGTTACTAGTCCAACGCTCTAACCACTAGGCTACCTGCTGGTTACTGGTCCAATGCTCTAACCACTAGACTACCTGCTGGTTACTGGTCCAACGCTCTAACCACTAGGCTACCTGCTGGTTACTAGTCCAACGCTCTAACCACTAGGCTACATGCTGGTTACTAGTCCAACGCTCTAACCACTAGGCTACCTGCTGGTTACTAGTCCAACGCTCTAACCACTAGGCTACCTGCTGGTTACTAGTCCAACGCTCTAACCACTAGGCTACCTGCTGGTTACTAGTCCAACGCTCTAACCACCTGCTGGTTACTAGTCCAACGCTCTAACCACTAGGCTACCTGCTGATTACTGGCCCAACACTCTAACCACTAGGCTCCCTGCTGGTTACTAGTCCAACGCTCTAACCACTAGGCTACCTGCTGGTTACTAGTCCAACGCTCTAACCACTAGGCTACCTGCTGGTTACTAGTCCAACGCTCTAACCACTAGGCTACCTGCTGGTTACTGGTCCAACGCTCTAACCACTAGCCTACCTGCTGGTTACTAGTCCAACGCTCTAACCACTAGGCTACCTGCTGGTTACTGGTCCAATGCTCTAACCACTAGACTACCTGCTGGTTACTGGTCCAACGCTCTAACCACTAGGCTACCTGCTGGTTACTAGTCCAACGCTCTAACCACTAGGCTACATGCTGGTTACTAGTCCAACGCTCTAACCACTAGGCTACCTGCTGGTTACTAGTCCAACGCTCTAACCACTAGGCTACCTGCTGGTTACTAGTCCAATGCTCTAACCTATAGGCTACCTGCTGGTTACTAGTCCAACGCTCTAACCACTAGGCTACCTGCTGGTTACTAGTCCAACGCTCTAACCACTAGGCTACCTGCTGGTTACTAGTCCAACGCTCTAACCACCTGCTGGTTACTAGTCCAACGCTCTAACCACTAGGCTACCTGCTGGTTACTAGTCCAACGCTCTAACCACTAGGCTACCTGCTGGTTACTAGTCCAACGCTCTAACCACTAGGCTACCTGCTGGTTACTAGTCCAACGCTCTAACCACTAGGCTACCTGCTGGTTACTAGTCCAACGCTCTAACCACTAGGCTACCTGCTGGTTACTAGTCCAACGCTCTAACCACTAGACTACCTGCTGGTTACTGGTCCAACGCTCTAACCACTAGGCTACCTGCTGGTTACTAGTCCAACGCTCTAACCACTAGGCTACCTGCTGTTTACTAGTCCAACGCTCTAACCACTAGGCTACCTGCTGGTTACTAGTCCAACGCTCTAACCACTAGGCTACCTGCTGGTTACTAGTCCAACGCTCTAACCACTAGGCTACCTGCTGGTTACTAGTCCAACGCTCTAACCACTAGGCTACCTGCTGGTTACTAGTCCAACGCTCTAACCACTAGGCTACCTGCTGGTTACTAGTCCAATGCTCTAACCACTAGGCTACCTGCTGATTACTGGCCCAACACTCTAACCACTAGGCTCCCTGCTGGTTACTAGTCCAACGCTCTAACCACTAGGCTACCTGCTTGTTACTAGTCCAACGCTCTAACCACTAGGCTACCTGCTGGTTACTAGTCCAACGCTCTAACCACTAGGCTACCTGCTGGTTACTGGTCCAACGCTCTAACCACTAGCCTACCTGCTGGTTACTAGTCCAACGCTCTAACCACTAGGCTACCTGCTGGTTACTGGTCCAATGCTCTAACCACTAGACTACCTGCTGGTTACTGGTCCAACGCTCTAACCACTAGGCTACCTGCTGGTTACTAGTCCAACGCTCTAACCACTAGGCTACATGCTGGTTACTAGTCCAACGCTCTAACCACTAGGCTACCTGCTGGTTACTAGTCCAACGCTCTAACCACTAGGCTACCTGCTGGTTACTAGTCCAATGCTCTAACCACTAGGCTACCTGCTGGTTACTAGTCCAACGCTCTAACCACTAGGCTACCTGCTGGTTACTAGTCCAACGCTCTAACCACTAGGCTACCTGCTGGTTACTAGTCCAACGCTCTAACCACCTGCTGGTTACTAGTCCAACGCTCTAACCACAAGGCTACCTGCTGGTTACTAGTCCAACGCTCTAACCACTAGGCTACCTGCTGGTTACTAGTCCAACGCTCTAACCACTAGGCTACCTGCTGGTTACTAGTCCAACGCTCTAACCACTAGGCTACCTGCTGGTTACTAGTCCAACGCTCTAACCACTAGGCTACCTGCTGGTTACTAGTCCAACGCTCTAACCACCTGCTGGTTACTAGTCCAACGCTCTAACCACTAGGCTACCTGCTGGTTACTGGTCCAATGCTCTAACCACTAGACTACCTGCTGGTTACTGGTCCAACGCTCTAACCACTAGGCTACCTGCTGGTTACTAGTCCAACGCTCTAACCACTAGGCTACCTGCTGGTTACTAGTCCAACGCTCTAACCACTAGGCTACCTGCTGGTTACTAGTCCAACGCTCTAACCACTAGGCTACCTGCTGGTTACTAGTCCAACGCTCTAACCACTAGGCTACCTGCTGGTTACTAGTCCAACGCTCTAACCACTAGGCTACCTGCTGGTTACTAGTCCAACGCTCTAACCACTAGGCTACCTGCTGGTTACTAGTCCAACGCTCTAACCACTAGGCTACCTGCTGGTTACTAGTCCAATGCTCTAACCACTAGGCTACCTGCTGGTTACTAGTCCACTGCTCTAACCACTAGGCTACCTGCTGGTTACTAGTCCACTGCTCTAACCCTGCCGCCCCACTACCGCAGTCATGAGTGAACAGGGAGTACAGGAGGAGGCTGAGCACGCTCACCTGAGGGGCCCCCGTGATTGAGGATCAGTGTTGCGGATCAAACCAAATCAAACTTTATTTGTCACATTCCCCGAATACAACAAGTGTAAACCTTTCCATGAAATGCCTACTTGCAAGCCCTTAACCAACAGTGCAGTTCAAGAAGAGTTAAGAAAAGCATTGTGTTGTTAACTACTCAGGACATCCAGGATCCAGTTGCAGAGTGAGGTGTTTAGTCCCAGGGTCCTTAGCTTAGTGATGAGCTTTGAGGGAACTATAGTGTTGAATGCTGAGCTGTAGTCAATGAACAGCATTCTCACATAGGTGTTCCTTTTGTCCAGGTGGGAAAGGGCAGTGTGGAGTGGCAATAGAGATTGCATCATCTGTGGATCTGTTTGGGCGGTATCCAAATTGGAGTGGGTCTAGGGTTTCTGGGATAATGGTGTTGATGTGAGCCATGACCAGCCTTTCAAAGCACTTCATGGCTACAGACGTCAGTGCTACGGGTTGGTAGTCATTTAGGCAGGTTACCTTAGTGTTCTTGGGCACAGGGACTATGGTGGTCTGCTTGAAACATGTTGGTATTACAAACTCAGACAGGGAGAGGTTGGACATGTGTGTGGAGTAAAGGTGGTCTATTTTCCCTCTGATTGCAAATCTAACATGCTGATAGAAATGAGGTAAAACTGATTTAAGTTTCCCTGCATTAAAGTCCCCGGCCACTAGGAGCGCCGCCTCTGGATGAGCGTTTTCCTGTTTGCTTATGGCGGAATACAGCTCATTGAGTGCGGTTTTAGTGCCAACATCGGTCTGTGGTGGTATGTAGACATCTACGAAAAATACAGATGAAAACTCTCTTGGTTGATAGTGTGGTCTACAGCTTATCATGAGACACTCTACCTCAGGCGAGCAAAACCTTGAGACTTCCTTAGATATCGTGCACCAGCTGTTGTTCACATATATGCACAGGCCCCCGCCCCGTGTCTTACCAGAGGCTGCTGTTCTGTCCTGCCGATGGAGTTTATAACCCGCCAGCTGTATGTTCTTAATGTCGTCGTTCAGCCACGACTCGGTGAAACATAATAAATTCGTTTTTAATGTCCCGTTGGTAGGATATACCTGCTTTCAGCTCATCCTATTTATTTTCCAGCGATTGAACGTTAGCTAACATGACGGAAGGCAAAAGGCAGATTAGCCACTCGTCGCCTGATCCTCACAAGGCACCCTGATCTCTTTCCACTAAATCTCAGTTTCCTTCTCCAGTGAATCACGGGGATCTGGGCCTGGTCTGGTGTCTGCAGTAGTATATCCCTCCTGTCCAACTCATTGAAGAAGAAGAAGAACTCTTCGTCCAGTTTGAGGTAAAACCCAGTGGTGCTGGGCTGGTTGGTAGGCGGCAGGTTGGGTGTCCAGCCCGTTTTCATTACAAAAAACCCTTTTGACATACTGACATTTTCACTGGGCTACCACAGCCTGCGGTGACCTATCACCCCTGTGTTGTGTTGATGTACAGGAAGCCTTTGTTGTCATCACAGACTGCATATAGACCATAGGACCATAGGCAAGTTCAGTTCTGATGCCCAGAAGATCTTTTCGGTCATACGAGACGGTAGCAGCAACATTATGTACAAAACAAGTTACGAACATAAAAGAAAGAAAACAAACAAACACGGTAGACTAATAGAAAATAAAAATAAAAATAAATAGCTGTGGGGAACTAGTCTACCATCCTGAACACCCATGTCTCCCATATGATGACCTCTGACGTCACCTATTAAGGAAATTACCTTGATAACAGCATTTTTCAGCAGTTAAACGCAACAACAAAATATTATTTATAAAAAGCAATCTATATGTTTTTTTAACTTCTTTGGGATAGGGGGCAGTATTTTCACGGCCGGATAAAAAAAACGTACCCGATTTAATCTGGTTACTACTCCTGCCCAGAAACTAGAATATGCATATAATTAGTAGATTTGGATAGAAAACACCCTAAAGTTTCTAAAACTGTTTGAATGGTGTCTGTGAGTATAACAGAACTCATATGGCAGGCCAAAACCTGAGAAGATTCCATGCAGGAAGTGCCCTGTCTGACAATTTGTTGTCCTTCTGTTGCATCTCTATCGAAATTACAGCATCTGTGCTGTTACGTGACACTTTCTAAGGCTTCCATTGGCTCTCTAAAGCCGCCAGAAAGTGGAATGGGGTGTCTGCTGTCTCTGGGCAAAGTATAGGAGCAGAGTTTGTAAGTGGTCAGCCTGGGGACAGTGAGACACGAGATGCGCGTTCACGAGAACTCGCCATTTTTTTCTTTCTCTCTTTGAATGAATACAACATTGCCCGGTTGGAATATTATCGCTATTTTACGAGAAAAATAGCATAAAAATTGATTTTAAACAGCGTTTGACATGCTTCTAAGTACGGTAATGGAATATTTTGACATTTTTTGTCACGAAATGCGCTTGTGCGTTACCCTTCGGATAGTGATCTGAACGCACGAACAAAACGGAGGTATTTGGATATAACTATGGATTATTTCGAACCAAAACAACATTTGTTGTTGAAGTAGAAGTCCTGGGAGTGCATTCTGACGAAGAACAACAAAGGTAATCCAATTTTTCTAATAGTAATTCTGCGTTTAGGTGACCCCGAAGTTGGCGGATGTCTAAATAGCTAGCCGTGATGGCTGAGCTATGTACTCAGAATATTGCAAAATGTGCTTTCGCCGAAAAGCTATTTTAAAATCGGACATAGCGATTGCTCAAAGGAGTTCTGTATCTATAATTCTTTAAATAATTGTTATGTATTTTATCAACGTTTATCATGAGTAATTTAGTAAATTCACCGGATGTTTGCGGGGGGTATGCTAGTTATGAACATCACATGCTAATGTAAAAAGCTGTTTTTTGATATAAATATGAACTTTGATTGAACAAAACACGCATGTATTGTATAACATAATGTCCTAGGAGTGTCATCTGATGAAGATCATCAAAGGTTAGTGCTGTATTTAGCTGTGGTTTGGGTTTATGTGACATATATGCTTGCTTGGAAAATGGCTGTGTGATTATTTGTGTCAATGTACTCTCCTAACATAATCTAATTGTTTTGCTTTCGCTGTAAAGCCTTTTTGAAATCGGACAATGTGGTTAGATTAACGGGAGTCTTATCTTTAAAATGGTGTAAAATAGTTGATTGTTTGAGAAAATTGAATTGTGGTATTTGAGTTGTTTTTGTATTTCGCGCCGTGCGATGCCATTGGCTGTTGGCTAGGGGTTTTAACAGGTTTTAACACTTTATTTACAAGCATGATAGCATGTACCTTCAGTTCATGGTTTACGAATGTTGTTAGCCGGTAGCCAAGTTTAAAGCATGTGAATGCATCGCACTTTAATTTACGACTTCACAACTGGTAAATCCCGACCTCCCACTTGGTTACGAATGCAGCATAAAATCCACTTACACAGATTTACAACTGAACTGGTAAAATACATCCATATTTTATTTCATGAGGGTTGAATTATTTGGATATTTGCTTTTTTTGCTTTTTTTTCTAAGTTTCTTGTTGTATTTTGAGACTGAGCTTTTCTTTAATTGGAGACTGAGCCTATATACAGTGGGTAGAACAAGTATTTGATACATTGGCGATTTTGCAGGTTTTCCTACTTCCAAAGCATGTAGAGGTCTGTAATTTTTATCAGAGGTACACTTCAACTGTGAGAGACGGAATCTAAAACAAAAATCCTGAAAATCACATTGTATGATTTTTAAGTAATTCATTTGCATTTTATTGCATGATATAAGTATTTGATCACCTACCAACCAGTAAGAATTCCGTCTCTCACAGACCTGTTAGTTTTTCTTTAAGAAGCCCTCCTGTTCTCACCTCATTACCTGTATTAACTGCACCTGTTTGAACTCGTGAACCTATGATAAAAAATGACAGACCTCTACATGCTTTGTAAGTAGGAAAACCTGCAGTGTATCAAATACATTTTTACATTTACATTTTAGTCATTTAGCAGACGCTCTTATCCAGAGCGACTTACAGTAGTGAATGCATACATTTCATACATTTTATTTTCTGTGCTGGCCCCCCGTGGGAAACGAACCCACAACCCTGGTGTTGCAAACACCATGCTCTACCAACTGAGCTACAGGGAAGGCTATACTTGTTCTACCCACTGTATATGTAAGTTGATGCAGGGGTACAGTATTTTGGTTTGGTTCTGTGTACCAGCTGATCCATCTGATAAGCATGTGTTTTTCTATTAGTGGCATTGGGTTCAGTTCTGACTGACCGTGTTAGAGTAATGACATATGCACAGGTGACATCCCTGAATGACTCATTCATAATTGATTCAGTTTCCATACCTGATTTACTATTACCTACATACCTGAATTACTATTACCTCCACACCTGAATTACTATTACCTCCATACCTCCACACCTGAATTACTATTACCTCCATACCTGAATTACTATTACCTCCACACCTGAATTACTATTACCTCCATACCTGAATTACTATTACCTCCATACCTCCATACCTGAATTACTATTACCTCCATACCTGAATTACTATTACCTCCACACCTGAATTACTATTACCTCCATACCTGAATTACTATTACCTCCATACCTCCACACCTGAATTACTATTACCTCCATACCTGAATTACTATTACCTCCATACCTCCATACCTGAATTACTATTACCTCCATACCTGAATTACTATTACCTCCACACCTGAATTACTATTACCTCCATACCTGAATTACTATTACCTCCATACCTCCACACCTGAATTACTATTACCTCCGTACCTGAATTACTATTACCTCCACACCTGAATTACTATTACCTCCATACCTCCATACCTGAATTACTATTACCTCCATACCTACATACCTGAATTACTATTACCTCCATACCTCCATACCTGAATTACTATTACCTCCATACCTGAATTACTATTACCTCCACACCTGAATTACTATTACCTCCATACCTGGATTACTATTACCTCCATACCTGAATTACTATTACCTCCACACCTGAATTACTATTACCTCCATACCTCCATACCTGAATTACTATTACCTCCACACCTGAATTACTATTACCTCCATACCTCCATACCTGAATTACTATTACCTCCACACCTGAATTACTATTACCTCCATACCTCCATACCTGAATTACTATTACCTCCACACCTGAATTACTATTACCTCCACACCTGAATTACTATTACCTCCATACCTGAATTACTATTACCTCCATACCTCCATACCTGGATTACTATTACCTCCATACCTCCATACTTGAATTACTATTACCTCCATACCTCCATACCTGAATTACTATTACCTCCATACCTGAATTACTATTACCTCCATACCTCCATACCTGAATTACTATTACCTCCATACCTCCATACCTGAATTACTATTACCTCCATACCTGAATTACTATTACCTCCATACCTCCATACCTGAATTACTATTACCTCCATACCTCCATACCTGAATTACTATGACCTCCATACCTGAATTACTATTACCTCCATACCTGAATTACTATTACCTCCACACCTGAATTACTATTACCTCCATACCTGAATTACTATTACCTCCATACCTCCATACCTGAATTACTATTACCTCCACACCTGAATTACTATTACCTCCATACCTGAATTACTATTACCTCCATACCTCCATACCTGAATTACTATTACCTCCACACCTGAATTACTATTACCTCCACACCTGAATTACTATTACATCCATACCTGATTTACTATTACCTCCATACCTGAATTACTATTACCTCCATACCTGAATTACTATTACCTCCATACCTCCATACCTGAATTACTATTACCTCCATACCTGAATTACTATTACCTCCATACCTCCATACCTGAATTACTATTACCTCCATACCTCCATACCTGAATTACTATTACCTCCATACCTCCATACCTGAATTACTATTACCTCCATACCTCCATACCTGAATTACTATTACCTCCATACCTGAATTACTATTACCTCCACACCTGAATTACTATTACCTCCATACCTGGATTACTATTACCTCCATACCTGAATTACTATTACCTCCACACCTGAATTACTATTACCTCCATACCTCCATACCTGAATTACTATTACCTCCACACCTGAATTACTATTACCTCCATACCTGGATTACTATTACCTCCATACCTCCATACTTGAATTACTATTACCTCCATACCTGAATTACTATTACCTCCACACCTGAATTACTATTACCTCCATACCTGAATTACTATTACCTCCACACCTGAATTACTATTACCTCCATACCTCCATACCTGAATTACTATTACCTCCATACCTCCATACCTGAATTACTATGACCTCCATACCTGAATTACTATTACCTCCATACCTGAATTACTATTACCTCCACACCTGAATTACTATTACCTCCACACCTGAATTACTATTACATCCATACCTGATTTACTATTACCTCCATACCTGAATTACTATTACCTCCATACCTGAATTACTATTACCTCCATACCTGAATTACTATTACCTCCATACCTGAATTACTATTACCTCCATACCTCCATACCTGAATTACTATTACCTCCATACCTGAATTACTATGACCTCCACACCTGAATTACTATTACCTCCATACCTGAATTACTATTACCTCCATACCTGAATTACTATTACCTCCATACCTGAATTACTATTACCTCCATACCTGAATTACTATTACCTCCATACCTCCATACCTGAATTACTATTACCTCCATACCTCCATACCTGAATTACTATTACCTCCACACCTGAATTACTATTACCTCCACACCTGAATTACTATGACCTCCACACCTGAATTACTATTACCTCCATACCTGAATTACTATTACCTCCATACCTGAATTACTATTACCTCCACACCTGAATTACTATTACATCCATACCTGAATTATTATTACCTCCACACCTGAATTACTATTACCTCCATACCTCCATACCTGAATTACTATTACCTCCACACCTGAATTACTATTACCTCCACACCTGAATTACTATTACCTCCATACCTCCACACCTGAATTACTATTACCTCCATACCTCCACACCTGAATTACTATTACCTCCACACCTGAATTACTATTACCTCCACACCTGAATTACTATTACCTCCACACCTGAATTACTATTACATCCATACCTGAATTACTATTACCTCCATACCTCCACACCTGAATTACTATTACCTCCATACCTCCACACCTGAATTACTATTACCTCCATACCTGAATTACTATTACCTCCATACCTCCACACCTGAATTACTATTACCTCCATACCTGAATTACTATTACCTCCATACCTGAATTACTATTACCTCCATACCTCCACACCTGAATTACTATTACCTCCATACCTCCATACCAACACTACATTTCATTAATCTACCTCTGATTGTGTGTGTGTGTGTGTGTGTGTGTGTGTGTGTGTGTGTGTGTGTGTGTGTGTGTGTGTGTGTGGGGAACAGAAGTTCACACAAGAAAAGTAAAGAAACAAACATTTGACTAACTGGGGAAGTGTTTTTAGTCCCCACAAGGTCAAATGCTATTTGCAGAGGCTTTAGGGTTAAGTAGTGTCCAATTCTATTTGTAGAGGGTTAAGTAGTGTCCAAATCTATTTGTAGAAGGTTAAGTACTGTCCAATTCTATTTGTAGAGGGTTAAGTAGTGTCCAATTCTATTTGTAGAAGGTTAAGTAGTGTCCAATTCTATTTGTAGAGGGTTAAGTAGTGTTAAATTCTATTTGTAGAAGGTTAAGTAGTGTCCAATTCTATTTGTAGAGGGTTAAGTAGTGTTAAATTCTATTTGTAGAAGGTTAAGTAGTGTCCAATTCTATTTGTAGAAGGTTAAGTAGTGTCCAATTCTATTTGTAGAAGGTTAAGTAGTGTTAAATTCTATTTGTAGAGGGTTAAGTAGTGTTAAATTCTATTTGTAGAAGGTTAAGTAGTGTCCAATTCTATTTGTAGAAGGTTAAGAAGTGTCCAATTCTATTTGTAGAAGGTTAAGTAGTGTCCAATTCTATTTGTAGAAGGTTAAGTAGTGTTAAATGCCATTTGTAGAGGGTTTAGGGTTAAGTAGTGTCCAATTCTATTTGTAGAGGGTTAAGTAGTGTTAAATTCTATTTGTTTAGGGTTAAGTAGTGTTAAGAAACAGCAGCTAGTATATTTTAGGGTTAAGTAGAGTTAAGTAGAAGCAGCTACTATATGGAGGGGTGATACACCTGAATAGGCATCAATCTGTCCAACACACACACACACACACACACACACACACACACACACACACACACACACACACACACACACACACACACACACAGGATCAAATACAACTACTGAATAATTTAAGAGCAACCAGATTCCCCTTAAGTCACTGATCTACCTGTCTACCTGTCTACCTGTCTACCTGTCTACCTGTCTACCTGTCTCCCTGTCTCCCTGTCTACCTGTCTCCCTGTCTACCTGTCTACCTGTCTCCCTGTCTACCTGTCTACCTGTCTCCCTGTCTCCCTGTCTACCTGTCTACCTGTCTACCTGTCTCCCTGTCTACCTGTCTACCTGTCTCCCTGTCTACCTGTCTCCCTGTCTACCTGTCTACCTGTCTACCTGTCTCCCTGTCTCCCTGTCTACCTGTCTCCCTGTCTACCTGTCTACCTGTCTCCCTGTCTCCCTGTCTACCTGTCTACCTGTCTACCTGTCTCCCTGTCTCCCTGTCTCCCTGTCTCCCTGTCTACCTGTCTACCTGTCTCCCTGTCTCCCTGTCTCCCTGTCTACCTGTCTACCTGTCTACCTGTCTCCCTGTCTCCCTGTCTACCTGTCTACCTGTCTACCTGTCTCCCTGTCTACCTGTCTCCCTGTCTCCCTGTCTACCTGTCTACCTGTCTCCCTGTCTCCCTGTCTACCTGTCTACCTGTCTCCCTCTACACCTCT
Source organism: Salmo salar (assembly GCF_905237065.1). Lineage (NCBI taxonomy): Eukaryota > Metazoa > Chordata > Actinopteri > Salmoniformes > Salmonidae > Salmo > Salmo salar. Next base: position 19,417 of record NW_025547499.1, read on the forward strand.
ACACCAGCTCTATATCCACTGTTACCTCTAGTCTACTTCTATACCAGCTCCATATACACTGATACCTCTAGTCTCCCTCTATACCAGCTCTATACCCACTGATACCTCTAGTCTCCCTCTATACCAGCTCTATACCCACTGATACCTCTAGTCTCCCTCTATACCAGCTCTATACCCACTGATACCTCTAGCCTCCCTCTATACCAGCTCTATACCCACTGATACCTCTAGTCTCCCTCTATACCAGCTCTATACCCACTGATACCTCTAGTCTCCCTCTATACCAGCTCTATACCCACTGATACCTCTGGTCTCCCTCTATACCAGCTCTATACCCACTGATACCTCTGGCTCTAGTCTCCCTCTATACCAGCTCTATACCCACTGATACCTCTGGTCTCCCTCTATACCAGCTCTATACCCACTGATACCTCTAGTCTCCCTCTATACCAGCTCTATACCCACTGATACCTCTGGTCTCCCTCTATACCAGCTCTATACCCACTGATACCTCTGGCTCTAGTCTCCCTCTATACCAGCTCTATACCCACTGATACCTCTAGTCTCCCTCTATACAAGCTCTATACCCACTGATACCTCTGGCTCTAGTCTCCCTCTATACCAGCTCTATACCCACTGATACCTCTGGCTCTAGTCTCCCTCTATACCAGCTCTATACCCACTGATACCTCTGGTCTCCCTCTATACCAGCACTATACCCACTGATACCTCTAGTCTCCCTCTATACAAGCTCTATACCCACTGATACCTCTGGCTCTAGTCTCCCTCTATACCAGCTCTATACCCACTGATACCTCTAGTCTCCCTCTATACCAGCTCTATACCCACTGATACCTCTGGCTCTAGTCTCCCTCTATACCAGCTCTATACCCACTGATACCTCTAGTCTCCCTCTATACCAGCTCTATACCCACTGATACCTCTAGTCTCCCTCTATACCAGCTCTATACCCACTGATACCTCTGGCTCTAGTCTCCCTCTATACCAGCTCTATACCCACTGATACCTCTAGTCTCCCTCTATACCAGCTCTATACCCACTGATACCTCTAGTCTCCCTCTATACCAGCTCTATACCCACTGATACCTCTGGCTCTAGCCTCCCTCTATACCAGCTCTATACCCACTGATACCTCTGGCTCTAGTCTCCCTCTATACCAGCTCTATACCCACTGATACCTCTAGTCTCCCTCTATACCAGCTCTATACCCACTGATACCTCTAGTCTCCCTCTATACCAGCTCTATACCCACTGATACCTCTAGTCTCCCTCTATACCAGCTCTATACCCACTGATACCTCTGGTCTCCCTCTATACCAGCTCTATACCCACTGATACCTCTAGTCTCCCTCTATACCAGCTCTATACCCACTGATACCTCTAGTCTCCCTCTATACCAGCTCTATACCCACTGATACCTCTGGCTCTAGTCTCCCTCTATACCAGCTCTATACCCACTGATACCTCTAGTCTCCCTCTATACCAGCTCTATACCCACTGATACCTCTGGTCTCCCTCTATACCAGCTCTATACCCACTGATACCTCTAGTCTCCCTCTATACCAGCTCTATACCCACTGATACCTCTGGCTCGAGTCTCCCTCTATACCAGCTCTATACCCACTGATACCTCTAGTCTCCCTCTATACCAGCTCTATACCCACTGATACCTCTGGCTCTAGTCTCCCTCTATACCAGCTCTATACCCACTGATACCTCTGCTTCTAGTCTACACACATTATTAATGACAGAGAATTGGACTGATAGAGGTATGGAATAGTCAGATCATAAAATATTCATCCTGAATTAGAGAAATACACATGATTTTTATGGAAGTAAAAAATAGGTATACAGTTCAGTGAATACATTACAAACAAATGTTAATAAAGAGACAGATAATGAGAGAATTAACCCATACAGTACTGTAGAGACTGATAATGAGATAATTAACCCATACAGTACTGTAGAGACTGATAATGAGGGAATTAACCCATACAGTACTGTAGAGACTGATAATGAGGGAATTAACCCATACAGTACTGTAGAGACTGATAATGAGGGAATTAACCCATACAGTACTGTAGAGACTGATAATGAGGGAATTAACCCATACAGTACTGTAGAGACTGATAATGAGGGAATTAACCCATACAGTATTGTAGAGACTGATAATAAGGGTATTAACCCATACAGTACTGTAGAGACTGATAATGAGGGAATTAACCCATACAGTACTGTAGAGACTGATAATGAGTGAATTAACCCATACAGTACTGTAGAGACTGATAATGAGATAATTAACCCTTACATTACTGTAGAGACTGATAATGAGAGAGTTAACCCATACAGTACTGTAGAGACTGATAATGAGGGAATTAACCCATACATTACTGTAGAGACAGATAATGAGTGAATTAACCCATACATTACTGAAGAGACTGATAATGAGACAATTAACCCATATTGTACTGTAGAGACTGATAATGAGGGAATTAACCCATACAGTACTGTAGAGACTGATAATGAGGGAATTAACCCATACAGTACTGTAGAGACTGATAATGAGAGAATTAAACTATAACAGTACTGTAGAGACTGATAATGAGAGAATTAACCCATACAGTACTGTAGAGACTGATATTGAGATAGTTAACCCATACAGTACTGTAGAGACTGATAATGAGAGAGTTAACCCATACAGTACTGTAGAGACTGATAATGAGATAGTTAACCCATACAGTACTGTAGAGACTGATAATGAGAAAGTTAACCCATACAGTACTGTAGAGACAGATAATGAGGGAATTAACCCATACAGTACTGTAGAGACTGATAATGAGAGAATTAACCCATACAGTACTGTAGAGACTGATAATGAGGGAATTAACCCATACAGTACTGTAGAGACTGATAATGAGGGAATTAACCCATACAATACTGCAGAGACTGATAATGAGTGAATTAACCCATACATTACTGTAGAGACTGATAATGAGTGAATTAACCCATACAGTACTGTAGAGACAGATAATGAGAGAATTAACCCATACATTACTGTAGAGACAGATAATGAGTGAATTAACCCATACATTACTGTAGAGACTGCTAATGAGAGAATTTATCCCATACAGTACCGTAGAGACTGATAATGAGGGAATTAACCCATACATTACTGTAGAGACTGATAGTGAGGGAATTAACCCATACAGTACTGTAGAGACTGATAATGAGGGAATTAACCCATACAGTACTGCAGAGACTGATAATGAGGGAATTAACCCATACAGTACTGTAGAGACTGATAATGAGGGAATTAACCCATACAGTACTGTAGAGACAGATAATGAGGGAATTAACCCATACAGTACTGCAGAGACTGATAATGAGATAATTAACCCATACAGTACTGTAGAGACAGATAATGTGAGAATTAACCCATACAGTACTGTAGAGACTGATAATGAGAGAATTAACCCATACAGTACTGTAGAGACAGATAATGTGAGAATTAACCCATACAGTACTGTAGAGACTGATAATGAGAGAATTAACCCATACAGTACTGTAGAGACTGATAATGAGAGAATTAACCCATACAGTACTGTAGAGACAGATAATGTGAGAATTAACCCATACAGTACTGTAGAGACTGATAATGAGAGAATTAACCCATACAGTACTGTCGAGACTGATAATGAGAGAATTAACCCATACAGTACTGTAGAGACTGATAATGAGGGAATTAACCCATACAGTACTGTAGAGACTGATAATGAGGGAATTAACCCATACAGTACTGTCGAGACTGATAATGAGAGAATTAACCCATACAGTAATGTAGAGACTGATAATGAGGGAATTAACCCATACAGTACTGTAGAGACTGATAATGAGAGAATTAACCCATACAGTACTGTCGAGACTGATAATGAGAGAATTAACCCATACAGTACTGTAGAGACTGATAATGAGGGAATTAACCCATACAGTACTGTAGAGACTGATAATGAGGGAATTAACCCATACAGTACTGTCGAGACTGATAATGAGAGAATTAACCCATACAGTAATGTAGAGACTGATAATGAGGGAATTAACCCATACAGTACTGTAGAGACAGATAATGAGATAGTTAACCCATACAGTACCGTAGAGACTGACGATGAGAGTTAACCCATAATGCGCTGTGATAATGCTGTGGAATTTTCTACCTGGTTCTACCTGGTTCTACCTGGTTCCACTTGATGACATGACTGAAGAGCGCCTTGTTCATGGTAAACCGTAATCCTTTGGCACTATAGACCAGTAGCTGGTTGAAATGTGGTTCTCTTCCTGACCAAGTCAACAGGATCAGTCGTGTTTCTGTCGTTCACCGAGCAGAAATAGACTTGCGGCCCGTTGAGCGGTTTGCATGTGGCTCCACATACATGCCGTTGATGTGAATGTGATGTCGAATAGTGAAAGTCCTTCACACGTGCTGAGAATTCGAGAAGTACGAGGTCCAGTATTCTACAACGTGGCTGTGCAGACACTGAGTAGGTAGGTAGGTAGGTAGGGTAGGGTCTCAGTGTGTAGGGTAGGGTAGGTAGGTAGGTAGGTGGGTAGGTAGGTAGGTAGGTAGGTAGGTAGGTAGGTAGGTAGGTAGGTAGGTAGGTAGGTAGGTAGGTGGGTAGGTAGGTAGGTAGGCAGGTGGGTAGGTAGGTAGGTAGGTGGTAGGTAGGTAGGTAGGCAGGTGGGTAGGGTGGGGTCTCAGTGTGTGGGGTGGGGTAGGTAGGTGGGTAGGTGGGTAGGTAGGTAGGTGGGTAGGTAGATAGGTAGGTAGGTAGGTAGGTGGGTAGGTGGGTGGGTAGGTAGGTAGGTGGGCATGGTGGGTGGTAGGTAGGTAGGTAGGTAGGTGGGTGGGTGGTGGCAGGTGGGTAGGTAGGTAGGTAGGTGGGTAGGTAGGTGGGTGGGTAGGTAGGTAGGTAGGTAGGTAGGTAGGTAGGTAGGTCAGTAGGTCAGTAGGTCAGTAGGGTCTCAGTAGGTCAGTAGGTCAGTAGATCAGTAGGGTCTCTGTAGGTCAGTAGGTCAGTAGGAACTGTAGGTCAGTAGGTCAGTAGGTCTGTAGGTCAGTGGGGTCTCTGTAGGTCAGTAGGTCAGTAGGGTCTCTGTAGGTCAGTAGGGTCTCAGTATGTCAGTAGGTCAGTAGGTCAGTGGGGTCTCTGTAGGTCAGTAGGTCAGTAGGGTCTCAGTAGGGTCTCTGTAGGTCAGTAGGGTCTCTGTAGGTCAGTGGGGTCTCTGTAGGTCAGTAGGTCAGTAGGGTCTCAGTAGGTCAGTAGGTCAGTAGGGTCTCAGTAGGGTCTCAGTAGGTCAGTAGGTCAGTGGGGTCTCAGTAGGGTCTCAGTAGGTCAGTAGGTCACTAGGGTCTCAGTAGGTCAGTAGGTCAGTAGGTCAGTAGGGTCTCTGTAGGTCAGTAGGGTCTCTGTAGGTCAGTAGGTCAGTAGGGTCTCTGTAGGTCAGTAGTTCAGTAGGTCAGTAGGTCAGTAGGGTCTCAGTAGGTCAGTAGGTCAGTAGATCAGTAGGGTCTCTGTAGGTCAGTAGGTCAGTAGGTCAGTAGGGTCTCAGTAGGGTCTCTGTAGGTCAGTAGGTCACTAGGGTCTCAGTAGGTCAGTAGGTCAGTAGGTCAGTAGGGTCTCTGCGGGGCTGCTGGGAGCAGAGGGAGGTTCAGGTCAGCTACTCGACGCTGTAAGGACTGACGCAGCTGAACAGAGTTACGATTTACTCCTCCACTCCTCCCTCCTCCTCCTCCTCTCTCACCTCCTCCTCCTCTTCCACCTCCTCCTTCTCTCTCTCCTCTCTCTCCTCCTCCTCCTCCTCTCTCTCCTCCTCCTCCTCCTCTCCTCCCCCTCTCCTGGCGAAGGCTCTTGATGACCAGCGCATGCTGTCTATGTGAGGGGAAAGCCGGGGGTTTGGACCCGCTGACCAGCAGTCCCGTGGTGCCCTGCGGCCGTACCACGTGACCCACCCATGTGACCTTCCCCCCCTCTTCCTCCCCCTCCTCCCTCCTTCAGCCCAGCATTTCGTAGCTGGGGGAGAGGGGCCGTTTGGGCCGTTTCCATGGCGCCCGCCAGGTGTTCCCCGTCCGAGGGACGGACCTCCGTAGTCTCCAGGATCATCCTGGGAGATATAGAGGAGTAGAACGTCTGCAGCTTCTTTAACCGGTCGTTGTTGCCGTGGCGATGATGGTGAACGTGGTCGTCGCGACAACCGTCGTCGTCGTCGTGGCGGAGGAGGTGGCTGTTGTCGAGTTCCGTCCCATTGGAGTGCGAGTTCGGTAGACGGACTGGACGGACCTGTACAGAGAGTGGCAACATAAGACAGAAGCTGGACACTAAAGAATAAAGTGATAAAATCAAACTGAACGAAAATGAAAATCTGTGAAAAGGACACCATCCGCTCACTGTTAAACCATAGATGCAGATGATCAGATACATTGATCTATAAAAAATGGGCATCCTTTGTAGTTGCGTAGCGATAATACAGAAATGTGTCCAGTCCAACAACGCTCAACTCAGCGCGGTGTCGCAGGATGGTACACCGGACGGCCATTTTGTATAGTTATAACTCAGTTCTTGCACTGCGTATAAATGATGATTTTGCTGTTACATGAACTCATCTGTTATTAGTGAAGACTTTAGTGGCGATGAGCACGGATTCCCTTCAATTCTTTTCAATGAGGAACATTTGGAATTGGAATTTGGTTTCCTTTCTGAATTGAAATGGAAATGACCACAATCCTGATACATAACAAACACAACAGAGCCAGTCTGACCTGGCCTTCTCTGGTTGGTTCCAACAGGCGTGGCAGGGGGGTGGAGTCACACAGCTTGGAGGCAGAGCTTTTAGGAGGCGTGACATGGACCAGCTCTCTGTCCCCGAACACGGAGACTGGAACACAGAACACAGAGGCTGGAACACAGAACGCATAGACTAGAACACGGAGACTAGAACACAGAGACTAGAACACAGAGACTAGAACACAGAGACTAGAACACAGAGACTAGAACAGAGACTAGAACACAGAACACGGAGACTGGAACACAGAACACAGAGACTGGAACACAGAACACAGAGACTGGAACACAGAACACAGAGACTAGAACACAGAACGCATAGACTAGAACACAGAGATTAGAACACAGAGACTAGAACACAGAACACAGAGACTACAAATGAGATTAGAACACAGACCACAGAGGCTAGAACACAGAACACAGAGACTAGAACACAGATACTGGAACACAGAACCCAGAGACTAGAACACAGATACTGGAACACAGAACACAGAGACTGGAACACTTAACACAGAGACTGGAACACTTAACACAGAGACTAGAACACAGAACACAGAGACTAGAACACAGATACTGGAACACAGAACCCAGAGACTAGAACCCAGATACTGGAACACAGAACACAGAGACTGGAACACTTAACACAGAGACTAGAACACAGAACACAGAGACTAGAACACAGAGACCAGAACACAGATACTGGAACACAGAACACAGAGACTAGAACACAGAACACAGAGACTAGAACACAGAACACAGAGACTGGAACACTGAACACAGAGTCTAGAACACAGAACTTAGAGACTAGAACACAGAACACAGAGACTAGAACACAGAACACAGAGACTAGAACACAGAACACAGAGACTGGAACACTGAACACAGAGTCTAGAACATAGAACACAGAGACTAGAACACAGAGACTAGAACACAGATACTGGAACACAGAACGCAGTAGCCTAGAACACAGAACTTAGAGACTAGAACACAGAACACAGAGACTAGAACACAGAACACAGAGACTAGAACACAGAACACAGAGACTAGAACACAGAACACAGAACACAGAGACTAGAACACAGAACACAGAGACTAGAACACAGAAGTGTAACAAAGATGGTTTGGTGACCCAAGTCTTGAAGTGTGCTGAGTTCAAACCCAGTCGGTCTCTAACGTAAAGCCCCAGGATGCAAGCTGGTTCTCTGTCAGGGCTGTTGTCTGGGTCCAGCTTCTGCTTTTCTCCAATTACACTCTTCTAATCCTATGTGTGTGTGTGTGTGTGTCTGTGTGTGTGTGTGTCTGTGTGTGTGTGTGTGTGTGTGTGTGTGTCTGTGTGTGTGTGTGTGCGCGTGTGTGTCCTACCTTCAGGAAACAGTGTGATGGCGAGCTCTTCATCAACGAGAGGCGTGCGGGAAGGGGAAGGGAGGCACGGGGGGAGAGAGGTGGAAGAAGGGCGTGTCTCTGTGGGAGGGTCTTCCTGTCTCTTCTTGTCGCTGAGACATTCCTCCTCTGTGGACTGTGGTTGGCTCCTCGGCGGCCGGCTGGACTGCTTAGAGACCTTCTCATTGGCCGGCTCAGTCTACAACACAGTGATTGGCTGAGGCTTGGTACCTGCCGTAGAGCTGTAATATCTACAATGTGTCGTATTGTACAGTATAATTCAGTAGTAGAAAGTATGTAGTGTTTTTACCTGTTGCAGTGTGTGGTGTTGCTCTTCTATAAAGTATAGCATATGTGTAGTGTAGTATATAGTGTGTAGTAGTATATAGTATCAGAGTGTAGTATATAGTATCATAGTGTAGTATATAGTATCAGAGTGTAGTATATAGTATCATAGTGTAGTATATGTTAATAATGTAGTATATAGTATATAGTAGTATATGGTATTATAGTGCAGTATATAGTGTAAAGTAGTATATTGGTTCATAGTTAAGTATATAGTGTACAGTAGTATATAGTATCATACTGTAGTATAAAGTGTATGGTAGTATATAGTATCATAGTGTAGTATAAAGTGTATGGTAGTATATAGTACTATAGTGTAGTATATAGTGTACAGCATTATATGGTATCATAGTGCGGTATATAGTGTATGGAGTATATAGTATTATAGTGTAGTATTTAGTGTACAGTAGTATATAATATTATATTGTAGTATATAGTGTATGGTAGTATATGGTGTTACAGTGTAGTATATAGTGCACAGTATTATATGGTATCATAGTGCAGTATATAGTGTATGGTAGTATATAGTATTATAATGTGGTATATAATATTATAGTGTAATATATTGAATTATAGCGTAGTATAGGGTAGGGTAGTGTAGTGTAGGGTAGTGTAGGGTAGTGTAGGGTAGGGTAGTGTAGTGTAGGGTAGTGTAGGGTAGGGTAGTGTAGTGTAGGGTAGGGTGGTGTAGTGTAGGGTAGGGTAGTGTAGGGTAGGGTAGTGTAGTGTAGGGTAGGGTGGTGTAGGGTAGGGTAGGGTAGGGTTGGGTAGGGTGAGTGTAGGGTAGGGTAGGGTAGGGTAGGGTAGGGTTGGGTAGGGTAGTGTAGGGAAGGGGTGGGGTAGGGTGGTGTAGGGTAGGGTAGGGTAGGGTGAGTCTAGGGTAGGGTAGTGTAGGGTGGGGTAGGGTAGGGTGGTGTAGGGTAGTTTAGGGTAGGGTAGGGTAGGGTAGGGTGGTGTAGGGTAGTGTAGGGTGAGTGTAGGGTAGGGTGGGGTAGTGTAGGGTAGGGTAGGGTGGTGTATAGCAGTAGATAGTATCATGGTATAGTATAGTATAGTATGGCACAATATAGTATAGTATAGTATAGTATGGCATAGTATAGTGTAGTATGGTATAGTATAGTATAGTATAATATAGCATAGTATAGTGTAGTATGGTATAGTATAGTATAATATAGCATAGTATAGTATGGCATAGTATAGTATAGTGCAGTATTGTATAGTATGCCATAGTATAGTATAGTATATTACAGTATAGTATAGTGTAGTATAGTATGGTGCAGTATAGTGCTGTATAGTGTAGTATAGCATGGTATAGTATAGTATAGTATAGTTTAGTATAGTATAGTATAATATTGTACAGTATAGTATTTGTGGTATAGTATAGTATAGTATAGTATAGTACAGTATAGTATAGTGTAGTATATTACAGTATAGTATAGTGTCGTATAGTATAGTATGGTATAGCATTGTATAGTATAGTATAGTATAGTAAAGTACAGTATAGTATAGTATAGTATAGTATAGTATAGTATAGTATAGTATGGTATGGTATGTTATGGTATAGTATAGTACGGTATAATATTGTATAGTATAGTATTTATAGTATAGTATAGTATAGTATAGTATAGTATAGTATAGTAGAGTATAGTATTATAGTTACATCTTGCTGTGTCCTGGCTGCAGGGCTGCTCTTCTATAAAGTATATAGTATGTGTAGGGTAGTGTATAGCAGTAGATAGTATTATGGTATGGTATAGTATAGTATAGTATAGTATAGTATAGTATAGTATAGTATAGTATAGTATAGTATAGTACAGTATTTACATCTTGCTGTGTCCTGGCTGCAGGGCTGCTCTTCTATAAAGTATATAGTATGTGTAGGGTAGTGTATAGCAGTAGATAGTATTATGGTATGGTATAGTATAGTATAGTATAGTATAGTATAGTATAGTATAGTATAGTATAGTATAGTATTTACATCTTGCTGTGTCCTGGCTGCAGGGCT
>NW_025547499.1:35000-40305 GCF_905237065.1 Salmo salar
CAGGAACAGGTAACACACACTGTACACACACACACACACACCAGAAAACCTCTACACACACTCACACACAGGAACAGGTATCACACACTGTCACACACACACACACCAGAAAACCTCTACACACACTCACACACAGGAACAGGTAACACACACTGTCACACACACACACACACCAGAAAACCTCTACACACACTCGCACACAGGAACAGGTATCACACACTGTCACACACACACACACCAGAAAACCTCTACACACACTCACACACAGGAACAGGTAACACACACTGTCACACACACACACACACACCAGAAAACCTCTACACACACTCACACACAGGAACAGGTATCACACACTGTCACACACACACACACACCAGAAAACCTCTACACACACTCACACACAGGAACAGGTAACACACACTGTCACACACACACACACACCGATTTGGTCCTGCCGTACATACCTACACGTACGCTATGGTCACAAGACGCAGGCCTCCTAATTGTCCCTAGAATTTCTAAGCAAACAGCTGGAGGCAGGGCTTTCTCCTATAGAGTTCCATTTATGGAATAGTCTGCCTACCCATGTGAGAGACGCAGACTCAGTCTCAACCTTTACTGAAGACTCATCTCTTCAGTAGGTCCTATGATTGAGTGTAGTCTGGCCCAGGAGTGTGAAGGTGAACGGAAAGGCTGGAGCAACGAACCGCCCTTGCTGCTCTCTGCCTTGTCGGTTCCCTCTCTCCACTGGGATTCTCTGCCTCTAACCCTTTTACAGAGGCTGAGTCACTGGCCTACTGGTGTTCTTCCATGCCGTCCATGGGAGGGGTGCGTCACGAGTGGGTTGAGTCACTGACGTGGTTTCGTGTTGGCGCCCTTGGGTTGTGCCGTCGTGAGATCGTTGTGGGCTACTGGCCTTGTCTTAGGACGGTAAGTTGGTGGTTGGAGACATCCCTCTAGTGGTGTGGGGGCTGTGCTTTGGCAAAGTGGGTGGGGTTATATCCTGCCTGTTTGGCCCTGTCCAGGGGTATCATCGGATGGGGCCACAGTGTCTTCTGATCCCTCCTGTCTCAGCCTCCAGTATTTATGCTGCAGTAGTTTATGTGTCGGGGGCTAGGGTCAGTCTGTTACATCTGGAGTATTTCTCTTGTCTTATCCGGTGTCCTGTGTGTATTTAAATATGCTCTCTAATTCTCTCTTTCTCTCTTTCTTTCTCTCGGAGGACCTGAGCCCCAGGACCATGCCTCAGGACTACCTGGCATGATGACTCCTTGCTGTTCCCAGTCCACCTGGCCGTGCTGCTGCTCCAGTTTCAACTGTTCTGCTGCTGGAACCCTGACCTGTTCACCGGACGTGCTTGTTGCACCTCGACAACTACTATGATTATTATTATTTGACCATGCTGGTCATTTATGAACATTTGAACATTTTAACATCTGACTATGTTCTGTTATAATATCCACCCTGCACAGCCAGAAGAGGACTAGCCACCCTCATAGCCTGGTTCCTCTCTAGGTTTCTTTCTAGGTTTTTGGCCTTTCTAGGAGTTTTTCTAGGGAGTTTTTCCTAGCCACCGTAGCTTCTTTCACATGCTTCTGCTTGCTGTTTGGGGTTTTAGGCTGGATTTCTGTACAGCACTTTGAGAATATCAGCTGATGTACGAAGGGCTATATAAAAATAAATTTGATTTGATTTAACAGGACCTGTACTCATTATCACCACGGTAACAGGACCTGTACTCATTATCACCACGGTAACAGGACCTGTACTCATTATCACCAGGTAACAGGACCTGTACTCATTATCACCACGGTAACAGGACCTGTACTCATTATCACCACGGTAACAGGACCTGTATCATTATCACCACGGTAACAGGACCTGTACTCATTATCACCACGGTAACAGGACCTGTACTCATTACCACCACGGTAACAGGACCTGTACTCATTATCACCACGGTAACAGGACCTGTACTCATTATCACCACGGTAACAGGACCCTCACTCATTATCACCACGGTAACAGGAAGTGTACTCATTATCACCACGGTAACAGGACCAGTACTCATTACCACCACGGTAACAGGACCTGTAATTCATTATCACCATGGTAACAGGACCTGTAATCATTATCACCACGGTAACAGGACCTGTACTCATTATCACCACGGTAACAGGACCTGTACTCATTATCACCACGGTAATAGGACCTGTACTCATTATCAGCACGGTAACAGGACCTGTACTCATTATCAACACGGTAACAGGACCTGTACTCATTATCACTACGGTAACAGGACCTGTACTCATTATCACCACGGTAACAAGCTCTGTTTGTTGTGCTGACATGGCTGTGTGAGGTGAGTAGCGTTTCTGTGTGTATGTGTGTTTTTGTGAGAAATGTTGTGTGTGTGTGTGTGTTTTTGTGAGAAATGTGTGTGTGTGTGTGTTTTTTGTGACAAATTGTGTGTGTGTGTGGTACCTTCTGCTGATATCATTGGGGATGGATCCTATCTCTCCATTGACCATCGTGTGTGTGTGTGTGTGTGTGTGTGTGTGTGTGTGTGTGTGTGTGTGTGTGTGTGTGTGTGTGTGTGTGTGTGTGTGTGTGTGTGAGTGAGTGTGTGTGTGTGTGTGGTACCTTTGCTGATATCATTGGGGATGGATCCTATCTCTCCGCTCACCATCTTCTGATGCAGCTGTTTGATGTTAAACGGCAGACAGTGAAAGGCAACGTCCCAGTCAGCATGGCGAACATACGACCCCCTAAACAACATTACAATATATTACATACTGACCCCCTAAACAACATTACAATATATTACATACTGACCCCGCTAAACAACATTACAATATATTACATACTGACCCCTACAACACACAATATATTACATACGACCCCTAAACAACATTACAATATATTACATACTGACCCCTAAACAACATTACAATATATTACATACTGACCCCCTAAACAACACACAATATATTACATACTGACCCCCTAAACAATTACAATATATTACATACTGACCCCTAAACAACACACAATATATTACATACTGACCCCCCCTAAACAACATATAATTACAATATATTACATACTGACCCCCTAATAACACATAATATATTACATACTGACCCCCTAAACAACACACAATATATTACATACTGACCCCCTAAATAACACAGAATATATTACATACTGCCTTCCCCAAATAACACAGAATATATTACATATGACCCCCTAAATAACACACAATATATTACATACTGACCCCCCTAAATAACATATAATTACAACATATTACATTCTGGACCCCCCTAAATAACATATAATATATTACATTCTAGTACTGACCCCCCTAAATAACATGTACTTTATAACATACAACATGTTAGGCAGCGTGGCAAACATCCTCACACCCCTAATTTATAGATAATTTAACACATGGAGCATTCTAGTCAGCATACTGACATACTGGTATTAATACATAGTAACAATCATCAGCATACTGTACAACATGGGACATAACACATATGAAATACAACACGTGACATACAACACGTGACATAAAACACGTGACATTCAACACGTGACATAGAACACGTGACATACAAACATGTGACATACAACACGTGACATAACACATGCGACAGAAACACGTGATATAGAACACGGACATACAACATGTGACATACAACACGTGACATAAACACGTGACATAAAACACGTGGACATACAACACGTGACATACAATACGTGACAACAACACGTGACATAGAACACGTGACATAAAACACGTGACATAACACACGCGACATACAACAGGACATAGAACACGTGACACAACACGTGACATACAACACGTGACTTACAATACGTGACATACAACACGTGACAGACAACACGTGACATACAACACGTGAATACAACACGGACAAAAACACGTGACATAAAACACGTGACATAAAACACGTGACATACAACACGTGACATACAACAGTGACATACAACACGTGACATAGAACACGCGACATAAAACACGTGACATAGAACACGTTACTCACACGGACCAGACGTCGATCTTGGGTCCACACGCTGTGGGCAAGCAGCTCGGGCGCCTGGGCGTAGGTGGGCCCACACTGGGTGTTCAGCAGCTCAGCAGACTCTCTGTCTACCTTCAGAGTGTTGCTGAGACCAAGTCTACACACACACACACACACACACACACACACACACACACACACACACACACACACACACACACACACACACACACACACACACACACACACACACACACACACACACACACAGCCACACCACCAGCACACACACACACACACACACAGAGACACACACACACCACACACACCACTATAACACACAGAGCCACAGCGGAGTCAGAACAGAGATGGTTAATCCAGCTATAAACTCAACCCACAACCATGGTAACCATAGTAACCCCTTCACTCTAACTCCGGCCCTAACCATCTCAGCATGCCTCATTTAACATCAGTGTGTCTCTCTGTGTCTCTCTGTGTGTGTGTGTGTGTGTGTGTGTGTGTGTGTGTGTGTGTGTGTGTGTGTGTGTGTGTGTGTGTGTTGTGTGTGTGTGTGTGTGTGTGTGTGTGTGTGTGTGCGGTTTTTGCATGTCCCTCCAGTTGTTTAATGTCCCATACAGAGACACTGTGCTGTCCAGAGCGGTCTCCATGACAACACCACTGACCCAGTTAATCCAGGATGTTATAACAGCATGGCTCCATGACAACTGGGTGGAACACCACTGACCCAGTTAATCCAGGACGTTATGTCAGCATGGCTCCATGACAGCTGGGTGGAACAACACTGACCCAGTTAATCCAGTTAATCCAGGATGTTATAACAGCATAGCTCCATGACAGCTGGGTGGAACACCACTGACCCAGTTAATCCAGTTAATCCAGGATGTGTATAACAGTATGGCTCCATGACAACTGGGTGGAATACCACCTGACCAGTTAATCCAGGATGTTATAACAGCATAGCTCCATGACAGCTGGGTGGAATACCACTGACCCAGTTAATCCAGGATGTTATAACAGCATGGCTCCATGACAGCTGGGTGGAATACCACTGACCCAGTTAATCCAGGATGTTATAACAGCATAGCTCCATGACAGCTGGGTGGAACACCACTGACCAGTTAATCCAGTTAATCCAGGATGTTATAACAGTATGGCTCCAGAGAGCTGGGTGGAACAACACAACCCAGTTAATCCAGGATGTTATAACAGCATGGCTCCATGAGAGCTGGGTG
>NW_025547500.1:0-29516 GCF_905237065.1 Salmo salar
CATGATAAACAGAGTCCAGTCTCTGGTAGACAGAGGAGGCTGTATGATAAACAGAGTCCAGTCTCTATAAGACAGAGGAGGCTGCATGATAAACAGAGTCCAGTCTCTGGTAGACAGAGGAGGCTGTATGATAAACAGAGTCCAGTCTCTAGTAGACAGAGGAGGCTGTATGATAAACAGAGTCCAGTCTCTATAAGACAGAGGAGGCTGTATGATAAACAGAGTCCAGTCTCTGGTAGACAGAGGAGGCTGTATGATAAACAGAGTCCAGTCTCTGGTAGACAGAGGAGGCTGTATGATAAACAGAGTCCAGTCTCTGGTAGACAGAGGAGGCTGTATGATAAACAGAGTCCAGTCTCTGGTAGACAGAGGAGGCTGTATGATAAACAGAGTCCAGTCTCTGGTAGACAGAGGAGGCTGTATGATAAACAGAGTCCAGTCTCTGGTAGACAGAGGAGGCTGTATGATAAACAGAGTCCAGTCTCTATAAGACAGAGGAGGCTGTATGATAAACAGAGTCCAGTCTCTATAAGACAGAGGAGGCTGTATGATAAACAGAGTCCAGTCTCTGGTAGACAGAGGAGGCTGTAATGATAAACAGAGTCCAGTCTCTGGTAGACAGAGGAAGCTGTATGATAAACAGAGTCCAGTCTCTGGTAGACAGAGGAGGCTGTATGATAAACAGAGTCCAGTCTCTATAAGACAGAGGAGGCTGTATGATAAACAGAGTCCAGTCTCTGGTAGACAGAGGAGGCTGTATGATAAACAGAGTCCAGTCTCTGGTAGACAGAAGAGGCTGTATGATAAACAGAGTCCAGTCTCTGGTAGACAGAGGAGGCTGTATGATAAACAGAGTCCAGTCTCTATAAGACAGAGGAGGCTACATGCATATACAACAATTCACCATAATCAATTACAGACAGAAAAGTGGGCTGAACAAGCTTCTTTCTAGCCATAAGCGGGAAGCGAGCCTTACTACGAAAATAAAAACCCAATTTCAATTATAGCTTCCTCACAAGATTATCCACATGAACTTTAAAGGACAACTTGTCATCCAACCATATACCTGGATATTTGTAGGATGACACTTTTTCAATGGATAAGACACCAGATGTGACAATGCTAACCTTCTCTGGCAGAGTTCTAGCTCTGGAAATAGGTAATGAATTTAGTTTTTTGTACATTCAAGACCAGTTTGAGGCCATAAATGGAGGCCTGCAGTGACTGAAAAGCAGTCTGGAGCTCTTCAACAGTCTGAACTAGAGGTTGACCGATTAATCGGAATGGCCGATTAATTAGGGCCGATTTCAGGTTTTCATAACAAACGGAAATCGGTATTTTTGGATGCCGATTTGGCCGATTTATTTTTGTTATATATTTTTTTACCTTTATTTAACTAGGCAAGTCAGTTAAGAACACATTCTTATTTTCAATGACGGTCTAGGAACGGTGGGTTAACTGCCTTGTTCAGGGGCAGAAAGACAGATTTTTACCTTGTCAGCTCGGGGATTCAATCTTGCAACCTTACGGTTAACTAGTCCAACGCTCTAACCACCTGCTTTACATTGCACTCCACGAGGAGCCTGCCTGTTACGCGAATGCAGTAAGAAGCCAAGGTAAGTTGCTAGCTAGCATTAAACTTATCTTATAAAAAACAATCAATCAATCATAATCACTAGTTAACTACACATGGTTGATGATATTACTAGTTTATCTAACCTGTCCTGCGTTGCATATAATCGCTTAGGTACACGTTGCTCCAACCATAAACATCAATGCCTTTCTTAAAATCAACACACAAGTATATATTTTTAAACCTGCATATTTAGTTAATATTGCCTGCTAACATGAATTTCTTTTAACTAGGGAAATGTGTCACTTCTCTTGCAACAGAGTCAGGGTATATGCAGCAGTTTGGGCCGCCTGGCTCGTTGCGAACTAATTTGCCAGAATTTTACGTAATTATGACATAACATTGAAGGTTGTGCAATGTAACAGAAATATTTAGACTTATGTATGCCACCCGTTAGATAAAATACGGAACGGTTACGTATTTCACTGAAAGAATAAATTCAACCATATTAATGACCTAAGGCTCGTGTTTCTGTGTGTTATTATGTTAGAATTAAGTCTATGATTTAATAGAGCAGTCTGACTGAGCGGTGGTAGGCAGCAGCAGGCTCGTAAGCGTTCATTCAAACAGCACTTTCATGCGTTTTGCCAGCAGCCCTTCGCAATGCATTGCGCTGTTTATGACTTCAAGCCTGTCAACTCCCAAGATTAGGCTGGTGTAACCGATGTGAAATGGCTAGCTAGTTAGCCGGGTGTGCGCTAATAGCGTTTCAAACGTCACTCGCTCTGAGAGTTGGGAGTGGTTGTTCCCCTTGCTCTGCATGGGTAACGCTGCTTCGAGGGTGGCTGTTGTCGATGTGTTCCTGGTTCGAGCCCAGGTAGGAGCGAGGAGAGGGACGGAAGCTATACTGTTTCACTGGCAATACTAAAGTGCCTATAAGAACATCCAATAGTCAAAGGTATATGAAACGCAAATTGTATAGAGAGAAATAGTCCTATAATTTCTATAATAACTACAACCTAAAACTTCTTACCTGGGAATATTGAAGACTCATGTTAAAAGGAACCACCAGCTTTCATATGTTCTCATGTTCTGAGCAAGGAACTTAAACGTTAGCTTTTTTACATGGCACATATTGCACTTTTACTTTCTTCTCCAACACTTTGTTTTTGCATTATTTAAACCAAATTGAACATGTTTCATTATTTATTTGAGGCTAAATTGATTTTATTGATGTATTATATTAAGTTAAAATAAGTGTTCATTCAGTATTGTTGTAATTGTCATTATTACAAATAAATAAAATTAAAAAATCGGCCGATTAATCGGTATCACCTTTTTTGGCCCTCCAATAATCGGTATCGGCGTTGAAAAATCATAATCGGTCGACCTCTAGTCTGAACCAGAGAAGGAGCACATGAATATATAACTGTATCATCTGCATATATGAATATATAACTGTATCATCTGCATACATTAATATATAACTGTAAAATCTGCATACATGAATATATAACTGTATCATCTGCATACATGAATATATAACTGTATCATCTGCATACATGAATATATAACTTTATCATCTGCATATATGAATATATGACTGGAACATCTGCATATACTCTAGATGTAACTTCGCTGGTTGCAACCCATTTCCCAAATCATTAATACAAAAAGAGAACAACACAGGAGCTAAAATGGAATTAAGGTTCGGGTTAAAGGCTTTAAGGTTAGGATTAATGGTCGGGTTTAAGGCTTTAAGGTTAGGATTAATGTTCGGGTTTAAGGCTTTAAGGTTAGGATTAATGTTCGGGTTTAAGGCTTTAAGGTTAGGATTAATGTTCGGGTTTAAGGCTTTAAGGTTAGGATTAATGTTTGGGTTAAGGCTTTAAGGTTAGGATTAATGTTCGGGTTAAGGCTTTAAGGTTAGGATTCATGTTCAGGTTTAAGGCTTTAAGGTTAGGATTAATGGTCGGGTTTAAGGCTTTAAGGTTAGGATTAATGTTTGGGTTTAAGGCTTTAAGGTTAGGATTAATGTTCGGGTTTAAGGCTTTAAGGTTAGGATTAATGTTCGGGTTTAAGGCTTTAAGGTTAGGATTAATGTTCGGGTTTAAGGCTTTAAGGTTAGGATTAATGTTCGGGTTTAAGGCTTTAAGGTTAGGATTAATGTTCAGGTTTAAGGCTTTAAGGTTAGGGTTAAACCCTAACCCTTTAAACTTACCATTTGCTCTCTACACTTGGTATTGTGCGGTTTACGTGGGCCTAGCAACAGGCCTAGCTTATCCCCAGGCTAAGACTGGTCCTGTGTTCACACAAGCATTTGTTAATCCTGGGCTAAGGATTCCACCTTGTATCCCAAAGCCCTGGGCTAAGGATTCCACCTTGTATTCCAAAGCCCTGGGCTAAGGATTCCACCTTGTATTCCAAAGCCTTGGGTTAAGGGACATTCACACATGCAACATTCTATCTCTGCTCCCAATGTTAGAAGCAACAAGGCCTGTATTAACATGACTTCCTCCTGCTTCTAGCCTAGCATTTCATTTCCAACAGGAACGGTTTATATAAACTTTGCCGTCTTCCTGTCTGACCTCGGAAACAAGGTTTCACTTTTAAAATGTGATCTCGCCCCTGTACAGAGAATGCTGTGCACAGACGAGACATCGACTTTTCTGATCCAGGTGAAATCACGCAACAATATTATCACGGATAGCTATATCACGGTGCTTTATGATTCATCACCAACGCTCGATCACTCACCCATCACTGTGACCTGTATGTTATGGTGCAGTGGACCTCTCTCTCCACCAGGAGGCTAAAGCACGGGTACACTTGTATGTGTACAAAGCATTGATGGGACAACTCCCTTTATATCTCTGTTCCTTACTGACCAGATCAGTCACTCAATACAGTCTTCGTTCAGAGTCGCTGCTGTCCTTGTCTGTTCCTCAAGGCTTAGAACTGAGATGGGAAACAATATTTTTCCCATAATGCCCCTTCATGCTGGAACATGCTTCAAAAGAGTTTAAAGTTAGTGTCTGTTTTTAAGACTCTGATCGACAACATCGTTTGTAAACTAGCTGCAGTTTACATTTGAGTCATTTTAGCAGACACTCTTATCCAGAGCGACTCACAGTAGTGAATGCATACATTTCATACATTTATTTTTTCCATATTGGCCCCCCGTGGGAATCAAACCCACAACCCTGGCGTTGCAAACACCATGCTCTACCAACTGAGCTACACGGGACCAGTTGTTTCTAATCTTCACTTGTATCTGTAACTTGTGACACTTTGTCTTTTGTGTATATTTAGTATTTTGTGTATATTTAGTATTTTGTGTGTATTTAGTATTTTGTGTGTATTTAGTATTTTGTGTGTATTTAGTATTTTGTGTGTATTTAGTATTTTGTGTGTATTTAGTATTTTGTGTTTATTTAGTATTTTGTGTGTATTTAGTATTTTGTGTGTATTTAGTATTTTTCTGTCAAATTAGATTTACACTCTACTATTTCCCTGTTTTGCCTTCTTGCCAAGTCGGTCTCGCAAAAATAGGTTTTTAACCACAATGGGTGTTTCCTGGTAAAATAAAGGTAAAATAAATGTTTAAAAAATATCCAATTAAATGTCAATATGAAATCAGATGAAAATGGAGTGTTTGCTTCCAGCTGTAGAGTTTGTGGCTTCAGTTGACCATCTATGTGAGAAGATCTTAGCCAGCCTGACGAGCAACCAATGTTTTCGCACGGATGAAATTATACAGAACAAAAATAGAAACGCAACATGAAAAGTATTGATCCCATGTTTCATGAGCTGAAATAAGATTGCACAAATTTGTTTACATCACTATTACTAATACAGGTGTGCACCAGGTGTGTTACAGTAATACAGGTATATACCAGGTGTGTTAGAGTAATACAGGTGTGTGTGTACCAGGTGTGTTACAGTAATACAGGTATATACCAGGTGTGCTACAATATTACAGGTGTTCACCAGGTGTGTTACAGTAATACAGGTGTGTATCAGGTGTGCTACAATATTACAGGTGTTTACCAGGTGTGTTACAGTAATACAGGTGTGTATCAGGTGTGCTACAATATACCAGGTGTTCACCAGGTGTGTTACAGTAATACAGGTGTGCTACAATATTACAGGTGTTCACCTGGTGTGTTACAGTAATACAGGTGTGTATCAGGTGTGTTACAGTAATACAGGTGTGTATCAGGTGTGTTACAGTAATACAGGTGTGTATCAGGTGTGTTACAGTAATACAGGTGTGTATCAGGTGTGTTACAGTAATACAGGTGTGCTACAATATTACAGGTGTTCACCAGGTGTGTTACAGTAATACAGGTGTTTACCAGGTGAGGTGTGTTACATTAACACAGGTGTGTACCAGGTGTGTTACAGTAATACAGGTGTGTACCAGGTGTGTTACAGTAATACAGGTGTGTACCAGGTGTGTTACAGTAATACAGGTGTGCTACAATATTACAGGTGTTCACCAGGTGTGTTACAGTAATACAGGTGTGTATCAGGTGTGTTACAGTAATACAGGTGTGCACCAGCTTCCTCTTCTGGCAAATACAGGACCATTTATCCTTCCCAACAGGAAATGGCATCTACAGACCTGAGTGTTGTCACTGGGTGTCCGGTCCGCCCATCTGAAAATACCAACAAAAAAAATGTTTTTATTAGCTAGCTAAAGTTGATTATTAAAATGGTAACATCTATATCGAAATACCATAAGAGCTGAATACCATCAATACCTTAAGAGTCCAAAGAGGTGAAGTACTGCGATGAGCTATACTACTATACTACTATTCCGGCACAGACAGAAGAGGACTGGCCACCCCTCATAGCCTGGTTCCTCTCTACCCAGTACAGCCAGAAGAGGACTGGTCACCCCTCATAGCCTGGTTCCTCTCTACCCAGTACAGCCAGAAGAGGACTGGCCACCCCTCATAGCCTGGTTCCTCTCTAGGTTTCTTCCTAGGTTCTGGCCTTTCTAGGGAGTTTTTCCTAGCCACCGTGCTTCTACACCTTCATTGCTTGCTGTTTGGGGTTTTAGGCTGGGTTTCTGTATAAGCACTTTGAGACATCAGCTGATGTAAGAAGGGCTTTATAAATACATTTGATTTGATTTTGATTTGATATACTTCTGATTCTAATTCTCAAGAGGAAAGTTAAAACCCTCAGCCGTGAGGTCACTGAGGAAGACCAACAGTGATAAGGGGATCATCTGAAAGGGACTGACATGCGGCGATGGAACATAAGGATTTTAGGAACTGGCCAGCAGATCACGATTTCTACTAGCCCGGGTAAAATTCAGGTCCTAAATCTGTAGCATGCAATGTTTGTAAAGACTAATTGTCACTGCTGTGTCAGGCTAGTTTGGTACATACGTCAAAGCTTGGGACAGGATGTGTAGTTCCGTATGATAGCCACATTAGAAGCTAATTAGCATTTCATTTTTAGGGGATAATTACAGGTGAATATATTGACAAACGTTACCTTGTCCGGGAGAGATATGCTCAGTTATCAAAACATCACGTCAGGGTAAGCCTTCACAAAACACAGACCTTATATGAATCACTCAGTTATCAAAACATCACGTCAGGGTAAGCCTTTACAAAACACAGACCTTATATGAATCACTCAGTTATCAAAACATCACGTCAGGGTAAGCCTTCACAAAACACAGACCTTATATGAATCACTCAGTTATCAAAACATCACGTCAGGGTAAGCCTTCACAAAACACAGACCTTATATGAATCACTCAGTTATCAAAACATCAAGTCAGGGTAAGCCTTTACAAAACACAGACCTTATATGAATCACTCAGTTATCAAAACATCACGTCAGGGTAAGCCTTCACAAAACACAGACCTTATATGAATCACTCAGTTATCAAAACATCACGTCAGGGTAAGCCTTCACAAAACACAGACCTTATATGAATCACTCAGTTATCAAAACATCACGTCAGGGTAAGCCTTCACAAAACACAGACCTTATATGAATCACTCAGTTATCAAAACATCACGTCAGGGTAAGCCTTCACAAAACACAGACCTTATATGAATCACTCAGTTATCAAAACATCACGTCAGGGTAAGCCTTTACAAAACACAGACCTTATATGAATCACTCAGTTATCAAAACATCACGTCAGGGTAAGCCTTCACAACACACAGACCTTATATGAATCACTCAGTTATCAAAACATCACGTCAGGGTAAGCCTTCACAAAACACAGACCTTATATGAATCACTCAGTTATCAAAACATCACGTCAGGGTAAGCCTTCACAAAACACAGACCTTATATGAATCACTCAGTTATCAAAACATCACGTCAGGGTAAGCCTTCACAAAACACAGACCTTATATGAATCACTCAGTTATCAAAACATCACGTCAGGGTAAGCCTTCACAAAACACAGACCTTATATGAATCACTCAGTTATCAAAACATCACGTCAGGGTAAGCCTTTACAAAACACAGAACTTATATGAATCACTCAGTTATCAAAACATCACGTCAGGGTAAGCCTTCACAAAACACAGACCTTATATGAATCACTCAGTTATCAAAACATCACGTCAGGGTAAGCCTTCACAAAACACAGACCTTATATGAATCACTCAGTTATCAAAACATCACGTCAGGGTAAGCCTTCACAAAACACAGACCTTATATGAATCACTCAGTTATCAAAACATCACGTCAGGGTAAGCCTTCACAAAACACAGACCTTATATGAATCACTCAGTTATCAAAACATCACGTCAGGGTAAGCCTTTACAAAACACAGACCTTATATGAATCACTCAGTTATCAAAACATCACGTCAGGGTAAGCCTTCACAAAACACAGACCTTATATGAATCACTCAGTTATCAAAACATCACGTCAGGGTAAGCCTTCACAAAACACAGACCTTATATGAATCACTCAGTTATCAAAACATCACGTCAGGGTAAGCCTTCACAAAACACAGACCTTATATGAATCACTCAGTTATCAAAACATCACGTCAGGGTAAGCCTTTACAAAACACAGACCTTATATGAATCACTCAGTTATCAAAACATCACGTCAGGGTAAGCCTTCACAAAACACAGACCTTATATGAATCACTCAGTTATCAAAACATCACGTCAGGGTAAGCCTTCACAAAACACAGACCTTATATGAATCACTCAGTTATCAAAACATCACGTCAGGGTAAGCCTTCACAAAACACAGACCTTATATGAATCACTCAGTTATCAAAACATCACGTCAGGGTAAGCCTTCACAAAACACAGACCTTATATGAATCACTCAGTTATCAAAACATCACGTCAGGGTAAGCCTTTACAAAACACAGACCTTATATGAATCACTCAGTTATCAAAACATCACGTCAGGGTAAGCCTTCACAAAACACAGACCTTATATGAATCACTCAGTTATCAAAACATCACGTCAGGGTAAGCCTTTACAAAACACAGACCTTATATGAATCACTCAGTTATCAAAACATCACGTCAGGGTAAGCCTTCACAAGACACAGACCTTATATGAATCACTCAGTTATCAAAACATCACGTCAGGGTAAGCCTTCACAAAACACAGACCTTATATGAATCACTCAGTTATCAAAACATCACGTCAGGGTAAGCCTTCACAAAACACAGACCTTATATGAATCACTCAGTTATCAAAACATCACGTCAGGGTAAGCCTTTACAAAACACAGACCTTATATGAATCACTCAGTTATCAAAACATCACGTCAGGGTAAGCCTTCACAAGACACAGACCTTATATGAAGTAGTTCTAAAATCCCCTACAGAAAATGAATGGAACCATTACCTTCTTCTTCTATGGTATATTTGGCGATTGAGCAATGTATTGTGCATCCCGCCACCTACCGTGCGTTTAAGGCAGAGAGAGTGTAAATATTGAGAAATAAAAAGGTCAATAAAGATACGAGGTTAACTCGGCCCATGTAGCTATTTTATTAGTTTTTATGTCAGAAATAACAGCGGAAACATTTCGTGAAAACAGAGTAAAAATAAACAACAAAATAATCACAAAAATATCAAAGTTGGGTCGGAGCAAAACGGTGCGGGCGCCATCTTGATGTGTGTTCTAATGTGTGGTGCTGACCCAAGAGCCAATCAGACTCTGTTTATGGCCACACCTGCCTATCCGGACAGCCTATAGTCAGAACCTTAACCATCAGCAATAAGACCTAGTGGTTGAGGGCCTTCACAGCCCACCACTCAGACGAGCTAGCCGTTTTTACAACACCACTGGCCCGGACCCACCATTACCTCTGGCGAGGAAGACCAATAACTTGTATCAAAATCTAAATCATTGATTCACATTCAAATATCATATTCTAATTCTAGATTAATATTTGCTAATGAAATATTCATAATAATATTCATATAAATCAGGCGTGTAGCCTATTCATTCAGTCGATTCTGTTGCCAAAACCTTTCTTGTCGGAAGCAACAGAATCGGCGGAATGAATACACCCCAGGTGACAATATGTACAGACAGAGCCGATCTATGTACAGACGGAGCCGATCTATGTACAGACGGAGCCGATCTATGTACAGACGGAGCCGATCTATGTACAGACGGAGCCGATCTATGTACAGACAGAGCCGATCTATGTACAGACAGAGCCGATCTATGAGTTATATTTCTATGGCGCCGCCCTCTCGTTGCGGTGACGTGTCCCTCTCATTACGGTGACGTGGCCCTCTAACCGGAAGCGAGAGGACTGGAGACCTGCGACAGCATCACACATCGGAAAGGCAAACTGAGTCTGCAACCAACTAAATTACACATCGGCGAGAAATAACGTAAGGAATGCATTGGGTATTTTTGCTGAAATGTAGTCGAATGATTTATTATTATTATTTATTTATTTTTTAATCAAAGGCTGTATTTCCTTCCTCGCCGATTTATCGTCGCGTTGTACTGTGCGACGTTGGCCACTGATGGAAATAACATAATAATGGCTATCCTCATTTTATAGGCATAACTAACTAACGTCAGAATAGTCTTTATCATGTTATCAACTATTCATAATGTGACATTATTAATGACCAGTCGACCAACCATCCATGTTTTGATAGCTAGTTAGCTACCTAGCTAATAGTCTAATGAGTGGCGAGTAGTTAGTAACTAGTGTCGTATTATAACCACCTGGGCATAGGGAACAAGGAAATCTCCGACTTCAGTGTGTTAATAAAAACCACGGGGAACTTGTTACTCCGACTGGGGGGGGGGAAGATTATAACGCTGATCTAAATCGAGATTTCGGGCCTTTTTTTTTCTAGAGCTCCGAGTTCAGTTGTTTTGAACGCGGCACCAATCTATTACACTTCCTGCTGGAGTTTTAAACTTCCTGCTGGAGTTTTAAACTTCCTACATTTTCCTCCTGACACTCAACAGTATTCGTTACATTTTGAATGCTTAGCAGGACAGGAAAATTGTCCAAATCACGCCCTTATCAAGAGAACAAACCCTGGTCATCCCTACATCAGCGTCTCTACAGCTACAACAAAAATACAACTATTACTTCCGGGTCGCGGTATTGGGGGAAATGTTCAAAAATAAAAGTCCTTTGCGTAATAGTATGTTTATTCACGATGTAATGGTAATGATATGTATGTTTCTGCCCCCCCCTCCAGAATGGTAATGATATGTATGTTTCTGCCCCCCTCCAGAATGGTAATGATATGTATGTTTCTGCCCCCCCCCCCCCTCCAGATGGTGACGGACGTGCAGCTGGCCATCTTCGCCAACATGTTGGGTGTTTCTCTGTTCCTGCTGGTGGTTCTATATCACTACGTGGCCGTCAACAACCCCAAGAAACTGGAGTAGAAAGAACTGGCCTGGAGAGGTGAGGAGAGAGGACAGAGGATAGAGGACAGGAGGTGAGGACAGAGGTGAGGTGAGGAGAGAGGACAGAGGATAGAGGTGAGGATAGAGGTGAGGAGGATAGAGGACAGAGGTGAGGATAGAGGACAGAGGTGAGGAGGATAGAGGTGAGGAGGATAGAGGACAGAGGAGAGGATAGAGGTGAGGAGGATAGAGGACAGAGGAGAGGATAGAGGTGAGGAGGATAGAGGACAGAGGAGAGGATAGAGGAGAGGAGGATAGAGGACAGAGGTGAGGTAGCCAGAGATCTCTCTCTACCGTATCTTGTTCTCTTCGAGCTGGAGCTCCGTTCTCAAATAGGGCGGCTCAGAGCAGGATATGGCTCGAGCATGTACCTCGACCCATGTATTCAATATTCCAATGGTACCCCGAATTCGCCCAGTGTCCAGACTGACGAATCAAGAAGCTTGAAATACTGCCGTTTTTGTCCTCGTACTTGTTAGCTTATTAAACAGAGCTGCATGGACTGTCGTTGAAGAACGAAGGAGCTGATTGGCTGACTACCCTGTTGTCCAACGTGACGACGTGGCTGCTGTGAATTTGGATGTTCTTTTAAAAAAACAAGCGGTATTTCAAGCTTCTTGATTCGTCAGTCTGGACACTGGGCGAATTCAGGGGGTTACCATTGGAATATTGAATACTTGGATTGGTAAGGCTGTGGCTTCATCCCATATAGCACCCTATTCCCTATTTAGTGCACCACTTTTGACCAGGGCCCAAGTAAGCAATAGGGTGCCATGAAGGGACGCACAATCTGACTCATTGCCTCTCCTCACAGGTGGCGGCTGAAGGGGGGACCAGAGAGAGCAGCGGTGAGACGACGCCTCTTCTCACCTTCGTCGTCTGTCTCTCCTTCCCCGTCTGTCTCTCCCAGCCTGTACAGGAGTGTTTTCTAATAAAATGTCTGTCAACAAAAGCCTGTCAGTTTGTGGTGGTGATTGACTGAAAAACCTTGTTGGCATTTCTACTAACATTTTAAGGGAACAAACATTACAATATGTGCACTCTGGATGGAATTCATGGATTTTGGCCAGCCGGGCTTCTAGACCGCAATTCCTACTAGCCTGGATCCAAAATCGGTGCCATAGGATAAAGTAATCCTTCTAACCCCCCCCTAAAGATTTAGATGCACTATTGTAAAGTGGTTGTTCCACTGGATATCATAAGGTGAATGCACCAATTTGTAAGTCGCTCTGGATAAGAGCGTCTGCTAAATAACGTAAATGTAATATTTGGGAAGACAAAAAATGGAAAGCCAGCCCTATCTTAAATTCCATTCCATGATATCCTACAGACTATACACTACAGAGAGAGAGAAAGTCTTGTATCATTACCCATCAGTCTGGTTTAATTAGCGTTTCGCTACACCAGCAGTAACATCTGATAAACATGTGTCTGTGACCAATAAAATGTGATTAGATTTGATCTCAGCATCAGTGTGGTATTGACTATATAGACCCCTATGGGCCCTGCTCCAAAGTAGTGCACTATATAGGGCTCTGCTCCAAAGTAGTGCACTATATAGGGCCCTGCTCCAAAGTAGTGCACTATATAGGGCCCTGCTCCAAAGTAGTGCACTATATAGGGCCCTGCTCCAAAGTAGTGCACTATATAGGGCCCTGCTCCAAAGTAGTGCACTATATAGGGCCCTGCCCCAAAGTAGTGCACTATATAGGGCCCTGCTCCAAAGTAGTGCACTATATAGGGCCCTGCTCCAAAGTAGTGCACTATATAGGGCCCTGCTCCAAAGTAGTGCACTATATACAGTGGGGGAAAAAAGTATTTGATCCCCTGCTGATTTTGTACGTTTGCCCACTTCCAAAGAAATGATCAGTCTATCATTTTAATGGTAGGTTTATTTGAACAGTGAGAGACAGAACAACAACAAAAAATCCAGAAAAACGCATGTCAAAAATGTTATGAAATGATTTGCATTTTAATGAGGGAAATAAGTATTTGACCCCTCTGCAAAACATGACTTAGTACTTGGTGGCAAAACCCTTGTTGGCAATCACAGAGGTCAGACGTTTCTTGTAGTTGGCCACCAGGTTTGCACACATCTCAGGAGGGATTTTGTCCCACTCCTCTTTGCAGATCTTCTCCAAGTCATTAAGGTTTCGAGGCTGACGTTTGGCAACTCGAACCTTCAGCTCCCCTCCACAGATTTTCTATGGGATTAAGGTCTGGAGACTGGCTAGGCCACTCCAGGACCTTAATGTGCTTCTTCTTGAGCCACTCCTTTGTTGCCTTGGCCGTGTGTTTTGGGTCATTGTCATGCTGGAATACCCATCCACGACCCATTTTCAATGCCCTGGCTGAGGGAAGGTGGTTCTCACCCAAGATTTGACGGTACATGGCCCCGTCCATCGTCCCTTTGATGCGGTGAAGTTGTCCTGTCCCCTTAGCAGAAAAACACCCCCAAAGCATAATGTTTCCACCTCCATGTTTGACGGTGGGGATGGTGTTCTTGGGGTCATAGGCAGCATTCCTCCTCCTCCAAACACGGCGAGTTGAGTTGATGCCAAAGAGCTCCATTTTGGTCTCATCTGACCACAACACTTTCACCAGTTGTCCTCTGAATCATTCAGATGTTCATTGGTAAACTTCAGACGGGCATGTATATGTATTCTTGAGCAGGGGGACCTTGCGGGCGCTGCAGGATTTCAGTCCTTCACGGCGTAGTGTGTTACCAATTGTTTTCTTGGTGACTATGGTCCCAGCTGCCTTGAGATCATTGACAAGATCCTCCCGTGTAGTTCTGGGCTGATTCCTCACCGTTCTCATGATCATTGCAACCCCACGAGGTGAGATCTTGCATGGAGCCCCAGGGCGAGGGAGATTGACAGTTCTTTTGTGTTTCTTTCATTTGCGAATAATCGCACCAACTGTTGTCACCTTCTCACCAAGCTGCTTGGCGATGGTCTTGTAGCCCATTCCAGCCTTGTGTAGGTCTACAATCTTGTCCCTGAAATCCTTGGAGAGCTCTTTGGTCTTGGCCATGGTGGAGAGTTTGGAATCTGATTGATTGATTGCTTCTGTGGACAGGTGTCTTTTATACAGGTAACAAGCAGCGGTTAGGAGCACTCCCTTTAAGAGTGTGCTCCTAATCTCAGCTCGTTACCTGTATAAAAGACACCTGGGAGCCAGAAATCTTTCTGATTGAGAGGGGGTCAAATACTTATTTCCCTCATTAAAAAGCAAATCATTTTATAACATTTTTGACATGCATTTTTCTGGATTTTTTTGTTGTTATTCTGTCTCTCACTGTTCAAATAAACCTACCATTAAAATTATAGACTGATCATTTCTTTGTCAGTGGGCAAATGTACAAAATCAGCAGGGGATCAAATACTTTTTTCCCCTCACTGTATACAGGAGCCTTTATAGGAATGCTGTGAGAGATCATTAAATACATGATATATTCAGATTTTTATAGTTTACAGGTCATTAAATACATGATATATTCAGAATATTATAGTTTACAGGTCATTAAATACATGATATATTCAGATTATTATACCTTACAGCTCATTAAATACATGATATATTATAGTTTACAGGTGATACAGAGGAACTTACAGCAGCTAACACACAAGAAGCTTTACATTACACAATATACACTGCAGTATTTCAACACACACACACACACACGTATAAGAATCACACAGTTTAAAAAGATTTAATAAAATAGTTCTGTCTAAAAGGTGTTTTGGTGCTAACAGGTGCCTGGTCTCTCAGAGGGAAAGTGTGTGTGTCAGTCAGTCCCCACTGTCCTGGTTGGGGAAGGTGTAGTTATCATGCCTCTCCACACAGGGGTGCTGTTTCACACACTGCCTCAGCCTCCAAACCGGTCTTCTCCTCACAAACCTACAAAGACAGGACACACATTGCTAGGTGGTGTATGTTTCGGGTGTGTTTAGTTGTGGTGTGAGTCTGTAGTGGTGTGAGTCTGTAGTGGTGTGAGTCTGTGGTGAGGCTCTGTGGTGAGTCTCTGTGGTGAGTCTGTGTGTGGTGGTTACATGGGGCTCTGTGATGAGTCTCTGTGGGGAGTCTGTAGTGAGAGTCTGTGGTGAGTCTGTGTGGTGGTTACATGGGGCTCTGTGATGAGTCTCTGTGGGGAGTCTGTGGTGAGAGTCTGTGGTGAGAGTCTGTGGTGAGTCTGTGTGGTGGTTACTTGGGGCTCTGTGATGAGTCTCTGTGGGGAGTCTGTAGTGAGAGTCTGTGGTGAGAGTCTGTGGTGAGTCTGTGTGGTGGTTACTTGGGGCTCTGTGATGAGTCTCTGTGGAGAGTCTGTGGTGAGTCTGTGTGGTGGTTACTTGGGGCTCTGTGATGAGTCTCTGTGGGGAGTCTGTGGTGAGAGTCTGTGGTGAGTCTGTGTGGGGAGTCTGTAGTGAGAGTCTGTGGTGAGAGTCTGTGGTGAGTCTGTGTGGTGGTTACTTGGGGCTCTGTGATGAGTCTCTGTGGGGAGTCTGTGGTGAGAGTCTGTGGTGAGTCTGTGTGGGGAGTCTGTAGTGAGAGTCTGTGGTGAGAGTCTGTGGTGAGTCTGTGTGGTGGTTACTTGGGGCTCTGTGATGAGTCTCTGTGGGGAGTCTGTGGTGAGTCTGTGTGGTGGTTACTTGGGGCTCTGTGATGAGTCTCTGTGGGGAGTCTGTAGTGAGAGTCTGTGGTGAGTCTGTGTGGTGGTTACTTGGGGCTCTGTGATGAGTCTCTGTGGGGGAGTCTGTAGTGAGAGTCTGTGGTGAGAGTCTGTGGTGAGTCTGTGTGGTGGTTACATGGGGCTCTGTGATGAGTCTCTGTGGGGAGTCTGTAGTGAGAGTCTGTGGTGAGAGTCTGTGGTGAGTCTGTGTGGTGGTTACTTGGGGCTCTGTGATGAGTCTCTGTGGGGAGTCTGTAGTGAGAGTCTGTGGTGAGAGTCTGTGGTGAGTCTGTGTGGTGGTTACATGGGGCTCTGTGATGAGTCTCTGTGGGGAGTCTGTAGTGAGAGTCTGTGGTGAGAGTCTGTGGTGAGTCTGTGTGGTGGTTACTTGGGGCTCTGTGATGAGTCTCTGTGGGGAGTCTGTAGTGAGAGTCTGTGGTGAGAGTCTGTGGGGAGTCTGTGGTGAGTCTGTGTGGTGGTTACTTGGGGCTCTGTGATGAGGCTCTGTGGGGAGTCTGTGGTGAGAGTCTGTGGTGAGTCTGTGTGGTGGTTACTTGGGGCTCTGTGATGAGTCTCTGTGGGGGAGTCTGTAGTGAGAGTCTGTGGTGAGTCTGTGTGGTGGTTACTTGGGGCTCTGTGATGAGTCTCTGTGGGGAGTCTGTAGTGAGAGTCTGTGGTGAGTCTGTGTGGTGGTTACTTGGGGCTCTGTGATGAGTCTCTGTGGGGAGTCTGTAGTGAGAGTCTGTGGTGAGAGTCTGTGGTGAGTCTGTGTGGTGGTTACTTGGGGCTCTGTGATGAGTCTCTGTGGGGAGTCTGTAGTGAGAGTCTGTGGTGAGTCTCTGTGGTGGTTACATGGGGCTCTGTGATGAGTCTCTGTGGGGAGTCTCTGTAGTGAGAGTCTGTGGTGAGTCTGTGTGGTGGTTACTTGGGGCTCTGTGATGAGTCTCTGTGGGGAGTCTGTAGTGAGAGTCTGTGGTGAGTCTGTGTGGTGGTTACTTGGGGCTCTGTGATGAGTCTCTGTGGGGAGTCTGTAGTGAGAGTCTGTGGTGAGTCTGTGTGGGGAGTCTGTGGTGAGAGTCTGTGGTGAGTCTGTGTGGTGGTTACTTGGGGCTCTGTGGTGAGTCTCTGTGGGGAGTCTGTGGTGAGTCTGTGTGGTGGTTACTTGGGGCTCTGTGGTGAGTCTGTGTGGTGGTTACTTGGGGCTCTGTGATGAGTCTCTGTGGGGAGTCTGTGGTGAGTCTGTGGTGAGAGTCTGTGGTGAGTCTGTGTGGTGGTTACTTGGGGCTCTGTGGGGAGTCTGTGTGGTGGTTACTTGGGGCTCTGTGGGGAGTCTGTGTGGTGGTTACTTGGGGCTCTGTGGGGAGTCTGTGTGGTGGTTACATGGGGCTCTGTGATGAGTCTCTGTGGGGAGTCTGTGGTGAGTCTGTGTGGTGGTTACTTGGGGCTCTGTGGTGAGTCTCTGTGGGGAGTCTGTGTGGTGGTTACTTGGGGCTCTGTGGGGAGTCTGTGTGGTGGTTACTTGGGGCTCTGTGGGGAGTCTGTGTGGTGGTTACTTGTGGCTCTGTGGGGAGTCTGTGTGGTGGTTACTTGGGGCTCTGTGGTGAGTCTGTGTGGTGGTTACTTGGGGCTCTGTGGTGAGTCTCTGTGGGGAGTCTGTGTGGTGGTTACTTGGGGCTCTGTGGTGAGTCTGTGTGGTGGTTACTTGGGGCTCTGTGGGGAGTCTGTGTGGTGGTTACTTGGGGCTCTGTGGTGAGTCTCTGTGGGGAGTCTGTAGTGAGAGTCTGTGGGGAGTCTGTGTGGTGGTTACTTGGGGCTCTGTGATGAGTCTCTGTGGTGAGTCTCTGTGGGGAGTCTGTGGGGAGTCTGTGTGGTGGTTACTTGGGGCTCTGTGGGGAGTCTGTGTGGTGGTTACTTGGGGCTCTGTGGTGAGTCTGTGTGGTGGTTACTTGGGGCTCTGTGATGAGTCTCTGTGGGGAGTCTGTGGGGAGTCTGTGTGGTGGTTACTTGGGGCTCTGTGGGGAGTCTGTGTGGTGGTTACTTGGGGCTCTGTGGTGAGGCTCTGTGGGGAGTCTGTAGTGAGAGTCTGTGGGGAGTCTGTGTGGTGGTTACTTGGGGCTCTGTGGGGAGTCTGTGTGGTGGTTACTTGGGGCTCTGTGGTGAGTCTGTGTGGTGGTTACTTGGGGCTCTGTGGTGAGTCTGTGTGGTGGTTACTTGGGGCTCTGTGGTGAGTCTCTGTGGTGAGTCTGTGTGGTGGTTACTTGGGGCTCTGTGATGAGTCTCTGTGGGGAGTCTGTGGTGAGTCTGTGGTGAGAGTCTGTGGTGAGTCTGTGTGGTGGTTACTTGGGGCTCTGTGGGGAGTCTGTGTGGTGGTTACTTGGGGCTCTGTGGGGAGTCTGTGTGGTGGTTACTTGGGGCTCTGTGGTGAGTCTCTGTGGTGAGTCTGTGTGGTGGTTACTTGGGGCTCTGTGATGAGTCTCTGTGGGGAGTCTGTGGTGAGTCTGTGGTGAGAGTCTGTGGTGAGTCTGTGTGGTGGTTACTTGGGGCTCTGTGGGGAGTCTGTGTGGTGGTTACTTGGGGCTCTGTGGGGAGTCTGTGTGGTGGTTACTTGGGGCTCTGTGGTGAGTCTGTGTGGTGGTTACTTGGGGCTCTGTGGGGAGTCTGTGTGGTGGTTACTTGGGGCTCTGTGGTGAGTCTCTGTGGTGAGTCTCTGTGGTGAGTCTGTGTGGTGGTTACTTGGGGCTCTGTGGTGAGTCTCTGTGGTGAGTCTCTGTGGTGAGTCTGTGTGGTGGTTACTTGGGTCTCTGTGGTGAGTCTGTGTGGTGGTTACTTGGGGCTCTGTGGTGAGTCTCTGTGGTGAGTCTCTGTGGTGAGTCTGTGTGGTGGTTACTTGGGGCTCTGTGGGGAGTCTGTGTGGTGGTTACTTGGGGCTCTGTGATGAGTCTCTGTGGGGAGTCTGTGTGGTGGTTACTTGGGGCTCTGTGGTGAGTCTGTGTGGTGGTTACTTGGGGCTCTGTGGGGAGTCTGTGTGGTGGTTACTTGGGGCTCTGTGGGGAGTCTGTGTGGTGGTTACTTGGGGCTCTGTGGGGAGTCTGTGTGGTGGTTACTTGGGGCTCTGTGGTGGAATGTGTATAGAGGGATCTCCTGTCCGTGTTCTTCAGCAGCGCTCTGGAAACAACACGCAACGAAGGAACCTCCTTCTCCGACACACCTACACAAACACACGATATATAATCATGTATCTACAGAGAGACAGAGACAGAGAGAGACAGAGTGTGTGCGTGCGTGTGCGTGCGTGCGTGTGTGTGTGTACCTAGGGTTAGGGGGTATCCAGGTTTCAAGAGTCTCCAGACCCTCATGGTAGTTGACTCCTCCCAGCTGCCAGAGGAGGCGGGGTTAAGGCCAGCAGTGGGCGTGTCTGTGGTTGACTCCGCCCTCCTGATGGGGATACGGCTAGCTCGAGGCTGCAGCTCACACCTGGACAGGTAGACAGGTAACAGACAGACAGGTAGATTGATAGAGGTTAGACAGGTAACAGACAGACGGAGGTTAGACAGGTAAGAGACAGACGGAGGTTAGACAGATAGACACAGACAGGTCGAGGTTAAACAGGTAAGAGACAGACAGGTACAGTTGAAGTCGGAAGTTTACATACACCTTAGACAAATACATTGAAACTCAGTTTTTCACAATTCCTGACATTTAATCCTAGTAAAAATTCCCGGTCTTAGATCAGTTAGGATCACTACTTTATTTTAAGAATGTGAAATGTCAGAATAATAGTAGAGAGAATGATTTATTTCAGCTTTTATTTATTTCATCACATTCCCAGTGGGTGAGAAGTTTACATACACTCAATTAGTATTTGGTAGCATTGCCTTTAAATTGTTTAACTTGGGACAAACGTTTCGGGTAGCCTTCCACAAGCTTCCCACAATAAGTTGGGTGAATCTTGGCCCATTCCTCCTGACAGAGCTGGTGTAACTGAGTCAGGTTTGTAGGCCTCCTTGCTCGCACACGCTTTTTCAGTTCTGCCCACAAATCTTCTATAGGATTGAGGTCAGGGCTTTGTGATGGCCACTCCAATACCTTGACTTTGTTGTCCTTAAGCCATTTTGCCACAATTCTGGAAGTATGCTTGGGGTCATTGTCCATTTGGAAGACCCATTTGCGACCAAGCTTTAACTTCCTGACTTATGTCTTGAGATGTTGCTTCAATATATCCACATAATTTTCCACCCTCACGATGCCATCTATTTTGTGAAGTGCACCAGTCCCTCCTGCAGCAAAGCACCCCCACAACATGATGCTGCCAAAGTGGGTGGGGTTATAATCTGCCTGTTTGGCTCTGTCCGGGGGTATCTCAGGACGGAGCACACAGTGTCTCCCGACCAACCCGTCTCAGTATCTATGCTGCAGTAGTCTATGTGCCAGGGGGTCTAGGGCCAGTCTGTTATATCTGGTGTCCTGTGCTCCTTCTAATACTCCCTCTCTCCCTCCCCTCCCAGAGGACCTGAGCCCTAGGACCATGCCTCAGGACTACCTGGCCTGATGACTCCTTGCTGTCCCCAGTCCACCTGGTCGTGCTGCTACTCCAGTTTCAACTGTTCTGCCTGCGGCTATGGAACCCTGACCTGTTCACCGGACGTGCTACCTGTCCCAGAACTGCTGTCGACTCTCTCGCTCTCTACTGCACTTGCACTAGGTTTCTTCCTAGGTTGTGGCCTTCCTAGGGAGTTTTTCCTAGGGAGTTTTTCCTAGCCACCGTGCTTCTACACCTGCATTGCTTGCTGTTTGGGGGGTTTTAGGCTGGGTTTCTGTACAGCACTTTGAAGGGCTTTATAAATACATTTGATTGATTGAGGTAAATGGATAGAGGTAAATGGACAGACAGACAGACAGACAGACAGACAGACAGACAGACAGACAGACAGACAGGTAGAGATTAGACAGGAAAGAGAGAGACAGACAGGTAAATGGATAGAGGTTAAACAGTTAAGAGACAGACAGACAGACAGACAGACAGACAGACAGACAGACAGACAGACACATAGATAGAGGTTAGACAGGTAAGAGACAGCTAGATAGACAAGTAGATGGATAGAGGTTAGACGGGTAAGAGACAGACAGCTAGAGACAGACAGACAGGTAGATAGTGGTTAGACAGACAGGTAGATACATAGAGGTTAGACAGGTAAGAAACAGACATGTAGATAGGTTAGACAGGTAAGAAACAGATTAGACAGGTAAGAGAAAGACAGACAGGTAGGTAGATGTTAGACAGGAGAGACAGACATACAGACAGGTAAATAGAGGTTAGACAGGTAGGAGAAACACAGACAGATAGATAAGAAACATACAGGTAGAAAGATAGAGATTAGACAGGTAAGAGAGACAGATAGACAGGTAGATAGAGGTTAGACAGGTAAGAGAGACAGATAGAGATTAGACAGGTAAGAGAGACAGATAGACAGGTAGATAGAGGGTATACAGGTAAGAGAGACAGATAGACAGGCAGGTAGATAAAGGTTAGGTAGGTAAGAGACAGATAGACAGGTAGATAGGCAGAGGTTAGACAGGTAAGAGAGACAGAGAGACATAGGTAGATAGAAGTCAGACAGGTACAAGAGACACAGACAGGTAGATAGAGGTTAGGTAGGTAAGAGAGACCGGTTAGTTGAGGTAACTGAGGTAATATGTAAATGTTCAGTGGGTAGAGTCATTAAAGTGACTATGCATAGATGACAACAGAGAGTAGCAGCAGCATAAAAGAGGGGGGAGGGCAATGCAAATAGTCTGGGTAGCCATTTGACTAGATGTTCAGGAGTCTTATGGCTTGGGGGTAGAAGCTGTTAAGAAGCCTTTTGGTCCTAGACTTGGCGCTCTGGTACCGCTTGCTGTGCGGTAGCAGAGAGAACAGTTTATGACTAGGGCGGCTGGAGTCTTTGACAATTTTTAGGGCCTTCCTCTGACACCGCCTGGTATAGAGGTCCTGGATGGCAGGAAGCTTGGCCCGGTGATGTACTGGGCCGTACACACTACCCTCTGTAGTGCCTTACGGTCGGAGGCAGAGCAGTTGCCGTACCAGGCAGTGATGCAACCAGTCAGGATGCTCTCAATGGTGCAGCTGTAGAACCTTTTGAGGATCTGAGGACCCCATGCCAAATCTTTTCAGTCTCCTGAGGGGGAATAGGTTTTGTCGTGCCCTCTTCATGACTGTCTTGGTGTGCTTGGACCATGTTTGTTGGTGATGTGGACACCAAGGAACTTGAAGCTCTCAACCTGCTCCACTGCAGCCCCGTCAATGAGAATGGGGGTTTTGCTCGGTCCTCTTTTTCCTGTAGTCCACAATCATCTCCTTTGTCTTGATCACATTGAGGGAGAGGTTGTTGTCCTTGGCAACACACGGCCAGGTCTCTGACCTCCTCCCTATAGGCTGTCTCGTCATTGTCGGTGATCAGGCCTCTACCACTGTTGTGTCGTCAGCAAACTTAATGATGGTGTTGGAGTCGTGAGTGGCCATGCAGTAGTGGGTGAACAGGGAGTACAGGAGGGGACTGAGCACGCACCCCTGAGGGACCCCCGTGTTGAGGGTCAGCGTGGTGGATGTGATGTTACCTACCCTTACCACCTGGGGGCGGCCAGTCAGGAAGTCCAGGATCCAGATACAGAGGGAGGTGTTTAGTCCCAGGGTCCTTAGCTTAATGATGAGCTTTGTGGGCACTATGGTGTTGAACGCTGAGCTGTAGTCAATGAACAGCATTCTCACATAAGTGTTCCTTTTGTAATGGTGTGAAAGGGCAGTGTGTAGTGCAATAGAGATTACATCATCTGTGGATCTGTTTGGGTGGTATGTAAATTGGAGTGGGTCTAGGGTTTCTGGGATAATGGTATTGATGTGAGCCATGACCAGCCTTTCAAAGCACTTCATGGCTACAGACGTGAGTGCTACGGGTTGGTAGTCATTTAGGTAGGTTACCTTAGTGTTCTTGGGCACAGGGACTATGGTGGTCTGCTTGAAACATGTAGGTATCACAGACTCGGACAGGGAGAGGTTGAAAATGTCAGTGAAGACACCTGCCAGTTGGTCAGCACATGCCCGGAGCACACGGCCTGGTAATCCATCTGGCCCCGCGGCCTTGTGAATGTTGACCTGTTTAAAGGCCTTACTCACATCGGCTGCCGAGAGCGTGATCACACAGTCGTCCGGAACAGCAGATGCTCTCATGCATGTTCCAGTTTTACTTGCCTCAAAGCGAGCATAGAAGTAATTTGGCTCGTGTCACTGGGCAGCTCTCAGCTGTGCTTCCCTTTGTAGTCTGTAATAGTTTGCAAGCCCTGCCACATCCGACGATTGTCAGAGCCGGTGTAGTAGGATTCAATCTTAGTCCTGTATTGACACTTTGCCTGTTTGATGGTTCGTCAGATGGCATATTCGGGATTTCTTATAAGCTTCCGGGTTAGAGTCCCGCTCCTTGAAAGCGGCAGCTCTACCCTTCAGCTCAGTGCGGAGGTTGCCTGTAATCCATGGCTTCTGGTTGGGGTATGTACGTACAGTCACTGTGGGGACGACGTCATCAATGCACTTGATTGATGAAGCCAGTGACTGATGTGATGTAAGGGACCCCAGGAAGTGTAGCTGCTGCCTTGGCAGGAACTAATGGGGATCCATAATAAACCCCAGGAAGAGTAGCTGCTGCCTTGGCAGGAACTAATGGGGATCCATAATAAACCCCAGGAAGAGTAGCTGCTGCCTTGGCAGGAACTAATGGGGATCCATAATAAACCCCAGGAAGAGTAGCTGCTGCCTTGGCAGGAACTAATGGGGATTCATAATAAACCCCAGGAAGAGTAGCTGCTGCCTTGGCAGGAACTAATGGGGATCCATAATAAACCCCAGGAAGAGTAGCTGCTGCCTTGACAGGAACTAATGGGGATCCATAATAAACCCCAGGAAGAGTAGCTGCTGCCTTGACAGGAACTAATGGGGATCCATAATAAACCCCAGGAAGAGTAGCTGCTGCCTTGGCAGGAACTAATGGGGATCTATAATAAACACCAGGAACTAATGGGGATCTATAAATACAAAAACATATATAAAAACAGACAGACAGGCAGGCAGGTAAATAGAGGTTAGACAGGTAAGACAGACAGACAGGTAAGAGACAGACAGACAGGTAGATAAAGGACAGACAGACAGGCAGGCAGGCAGGCAGGTAAATAGAGGTTAGACAGGTAAGACAGACAGACAGGCAGGTAGATAGAGGTTAGAGAGGTAAGAGAGAGGAGAGAAAGACACAGCTCACAACAGTTTCTGACATATGCGACACACACACACACACACACACACACACACACACACACACACACACACACACACACACACACACACACGGGAGTGTTACCTGGT
The DNA here is from genome assembly GCF_905237065.1 of Salmo salar. Classification (NCBI taxonomy): domain Eukaryota; kingdom Metazoa; phylum Chordata; class Actinopteri; order Salmoniformes; family Salmonidae; genus Salmo; species Salmo salar. The sequence continues at coordinate 24,568 of NW_025547500.1, forward strand.
GTACTTGATTGAGGACAGGATGTTCAGAGGTCCCTCTTTCCCAGCAGCCTGACGCACAGACACACAGACAGGAGAAACTAGTCAGTGGGGAGGTGTGTGTGTGTGTGTGTGTGTGTGTGTGTGTGTGTGTGTGTGTGTGTGTGTGTGTCTGTGTGTGTGTGTGTGTGTGTGTCAGTGGGGAGGTGTGCGTGTGTGTGAGTCTGTCAGTAGGGAGGTGTGTGTGTGTGTGTGTGTGTGTCAGTGGGGAGGTCTGTGTGTGTGTGTGTACCTGTGTGTGTGTGTACCTGTGTGTCAGTGGGGAGGTGTGTGTGTGTGTGTATATGTGTGTGTGTGTGTGTGTGTGTGTGTGTGTGTGTGTGTGTGTGTGTGTGTACCTGTGTGTTTGGTCGTCCCGGTCGGATAGGGAACTCTCTCCTCCCCAGCACATCTGGACAGCTGTAGCCTAGCAACCACAGGGAGGAGCTAGACGTCACACACAACCAGGAAGTGACGTATCAGGAGAATGAAACGCGTCAATCAGTCCACACACACACGATGACCATCATGCATCACTGGGCTGACTGACAGCTCTCTCACCCAATCACAGACCGCATCCTCCCACCCGATTGGTGACGTCAGTGGTCCAGGGTTGCCATGGCTGCATCACTGACAGTCCACGAGCTGGATTCTAGCTCATAGTCGTCGTCAGTGTGTGTGTGTGTGTGTGTGTGTGTGTGTGTGTGTGTGTGTGTGGTTAATAGACCTTATGTCTTTGACAGAGATGCGTAGTCTCGTGAATTGTGCAAACTGTAGGCCAACGTGTGAAAATGTTGTCATACACACACACACACACACACACACACACACACACACACACACACACACACACACACACACACACACACACACACACACACACACACACACACACACACACACACACAATCAGAGAGGCATGAGGGAAAATTCAATCTCCTCCAGTCCTAGAGCCTAGGTTATGTTCCTATCCAGTCCTCTCCTGTCCTAGAGCCTAGGTTATGTTCCTATCCAGTCTCCTCCTGTCCTAGAGCCTAGGTTATGTTCCTATCCAGTCTCCTCCTGTCCTAGAGCCTAGGTTATGTTCCTATCCAGTCTCCTCCTGTCCTAGAGCCTAGGTTATGTTCCTATCCAGTCCTCTCCTGTCCTAGAGCCTAGGTTATGTTCCTATCCAGTCTCCTCCTGTCCTAGAGCCTAGGTTATGTTCCTATCCAGTCTCCTCCTGTCCTAGAGCCTAGGTTATGTTCCTATCCAGTCTCCTCCTGTCCTAGAGCCTAGGTTATGTTCCTATCCAGTCTCCTCCTGTCCTAGAGCCTAGGTTATGTTCCTATCCAGTCTCCTCCTGTCCTAGAGCCTAGGTTATGTTCCTATCCAGTCTCCTCCAGTCCTAGAGCCTAGGTTATGTTCCTATCCAGTCCTCTCCTGTCCTAGAGCCTAGGTTATGTTCCTATCCAGTCTCCTCCTGTCCTAGAGCCTAGGTTATGTTCCTATCCAGTCTCCTCCAGTCCTAGAGCCTAGGTTATGTTCCTATCCAGTCTCCTCCTGTCCTAGAGCCTAGGTTATGTTCCTATCCAGTCTCCTCCTGTCCTAGAGCCTAGGTTATGTTCCTATCCAGTCTCCTCCTGTCCTAGAGCCTAGGTTATGTTCCTATCCAGTCTCCTCCTGTCCTAGAGCCTAGGTTATGTTCCTATCCAGTCTCCTCCTGTCCTAGAGCCTAGGTTATGTTCCTATCCAGTCCCCTTCTGTCCTAGAGCCTAGGTTATGTTCCTATCCAGTCTCCTCCTGTCCTAGAGCCTAGGTTATGTTCCTATCCAGTCTCCTCCTGTCCTAGAGCCTAGGTTATGTTCCTATCCAGTCTCCTTCTGTCCTAGAGCCTAGGTTATGTTCCTATCCAGTCTCCTCCTGTCCTAGAGCCTAGGTTATGTTCCTATCCAGTCCTCTCCTGTCCTAGAGCCTAGGTTATGTTCCTATCCAGTCTCCTCCTGTCCTAGAGCCTAGGTTATGTTCCTATCCAGTCTCCTCCTGTCCTAGAGCCTAGGTTATGTTCCTATCCAGTCTCCTCCTGTCCTAGAGCCTAGGTTATGTTCCTATCCAGTCTCCTCCTGTCCTAGAGCCTAGGTTATGTTCCTATCCAGTCTCCTCCTGTCCTAGAGCCTAGGTTATGTTCCTATCCAGTCTCCTCCTGTCCTAGAGCCCAGGTTATGTTCCTATCCAGTCTCCTCCTGTCCTAGAGCCTAGGTTATGTTCCTATCCAGTCTCCTCCTGTCCTAGAGCCTAGGTTATGTTCCTATCCAGTCTCCTCCTGTCCTAGAGCCTAGGTTATGTTCCTATCCAATCTCCTCCTGTCCTAGAGCCTAGGTTATGTTCCTATCCAGTCTCCTCCTGTCCTAGAGCCTAGGTTATGTTCCTATCCAGTCTCCTCCCTGTCCTAGAGCCTAGGTTATGTTCCTATCCAGTCTCCTTCTGTCCTAGAGCCTAGGTTATGTTCCTATCCAGTCTCCTCCTGTCCTAGAGCCTAGGTTATGTTCCTATCCAGTCTCCTCCTGTCCTAGAGCCTAGGTTATGTTCCTATCCAGTCTCCTCCTGTCCTAGAGCCTAGGTTATGTTCCTATCCAGTCTCCTCCTGTCCTAGAGCCTAGGTTATGTTCCTATCCAGTCTCCTCCTGTCCTAGAGCCTAGGTTATGTTCCTATCCAGTCTCCTCCTGTCCTAGAGCCTAGGTTATGTTCCTATCCAGTCTCCTCCTGTCCTAGAGCCTAGGTTATGTTCCTATCCAGTCTCCTCCTGTCCTAGAGCCTAGGTTATGTTCCTATCCAGTCTCCTTCTGTCCTAGAGCCTAGGTTATGTTCCTATCCAGTCTCCTCCTGTCCTAGAGCCTAGGTTATGTTCCTATCCAGTCTCCTCCTGTCCTAGAGCCTAGGTTATGTTCCTATCCAGTCTCCTCCAGTCCTAGAGCCTAGGTTATGTTCCTATCCAGTCCTCTCCTGTCCTAGAGCCTAGGTTATGTTCCTATCCAGTCTCCTCCTGTCCTAGAGCCTAGGTTATGTTCCTATCCAGTCTCCTCCTGTCCTAGAGCCTAGGTTATGTTCCTATCCAGTCTCCTCCTGTCCTAGAGCCTAGGTTATGTTCCTATCCAGTCTCCTTCTGTCCTAGAGCCTAGGTTATGTTCCTATCCAGTCTCCTCCTGTCCTAGAGCCTAGGTTATGTTCCTATCCAGTCTCCTCCTCATATGAGAGCTTCTCTGAGCTGTCTCCTATTGCCGTCCATATGAGAGCTTCTCTGAGCTGTCTCCTATTGCCGTCCATATGAGAGCTTCTCTGAGCTGTCTCCTATTGCCGTCCATATGAGAGCTTCTCTGAGCTGTCTCCTATTGCCGTCCATATGAGAGCTTCTCTGAGCTGCGTCCATATGAGAGCTTCTCTGAGCTGTCTCCATGTGAGAGCTTCAGTAGAGAATGTGTAATCAACAAACTGATTGAGAGTAGACATGGATATTTTTCAAACAGAGTTGATCTCTGTTAAGATAACTTGATATTTAAACTATTTAATCTCCCCGTTATTCATGAGCTGATCTGCTACCTGTATAATCAACTCGTTTTGCCAAATATAGGAGATATTCTGAGGCTCGTTGAAGTAGGATATTTAGCATTCATACAAATTAATGGAAGTGTGGAGGTAGTTTTGTGCACAAAAAAAAAATAAGTGATTAAATCCATTGTCATATTAAATATACATATTTCCTGAGCTTTCTTATATCTGCTAGATTAGGACACATACTTTCAAAACCTTATTCCTCATCATTTCTCTTTTTGACTGTCCGGTTATGGCCGGTTATGAATGTGTTACTCAATGTATTTCTCTGGACTACAGCAGTAAAGGCTAAAGTAAATATTTTATCAAATAATAATACTAATAATGGTGTGACCATCTTCATTTACATTTTACTGTTTTATAAATTCTTTAACCTCTGTCAAGTTGGCTGTTGATCATTGCTAGACAGCCATATCAAATCTTGCCATATATTTTCAGGCCGATTTTTCAGTCAATGTAACTCGGTCACTCAGGAACATTCACTGTCGTCTTGGTAAGCAACTCCAGTGTAGATTTGGCCTTGTGTTTTAGGTTCAACCAGGTTTTCCTGTGCTTAGCTCTATTCCGTTTCCTCGTGTGCTAAAAAAAAAACTCCCTAGTCTTTGCTGATGACAAGCATACCCATAACATGATGCAGCCACCAGGGTGTGTTTTCAGAGCATGTGCATAACAGCTGGAAAGGCATATTCAGGGTAATGTCCAATCTCTCCTTATCTCAGTCTGTAATGGCAGGCATATTCAGGGTAATGTTCAGCCTCTCCTTATCCCAGTCTGTAATGGCAGGCATATTAATGGTAATTTCCAACCTGTCCTTGTCCCAGTCTGTAATTTCCAACCCACCTTGTCCCAGTCTGTAATTTCCAACCTGTCCTTATCCCAGTCTGTAATTTCCAACCTGTCCTTGTCCCAGTCTGTAATTTCCAACCTGTCCTTGTCCCAGTCTGTAATTTCCAACCTGTCCTTGTCCCAGTCTGTAATTTCCAACCTCTCCTTGTCCCAGTCTGTAATTTCCAACCTGTCCTTGTCCCAGTCTGTAATTTCCAACCTGTCCTTGTCCCAGTCTGTAATTTCCAACCTGTCCTTGTCCCAGTCTGTAATTTCCAACCTGTCCTTGTCCCAGTCTGTAATTTCCAACCTGTCCTTGTCCCAGTCTGTAATTTCCAACCTGTCCTTATCCCAGTCTGTACAGTCTTCACATTGACTCTGTACCGGTACCCCCTGTATATAGCCTCCACATTGACTCTGTACCGGTACCCCCTGTATATAGCCTCCACATTGACTCTGTACCGCTACCCCCTGTATATAGCCTCCACATTGACTCTGTACCGGTACCCCCTGTATATAG